>NC_136016.1:14714675-15014675 GCF_048128805.1 Centroberyx gerrardi
ATGGAAATAAGCTGTGTATGCTGTGTATGTACAATCATTATCAACCCTTATTTAAAGTGTTTCTGTATGTTATCTGTAATCTCACAATAAATGTCTTTTCATTTCCCTTCCCGTATATTAGCAATGTGATTACTGTGTTTTTTTTTACTGTAACTGTAAATGATTAACTAAGGTTACATTTTGTCTAATGTAACCCCCACCGCCCCCACTCTGATGATTTGGATGTGATGCAAAACAACTCTAATTTGTTTTAAGAATGATAACAGAGAATTTTAAAGAATGAATAAATGTGCAAGTTCCTACTGTATGTAAGCAAAGAAAATGATCTTGTTAATGACACCTCCATACGATGTTATGACAAAGGACTTCACTATTAAAGCACAAGAGGAGGGTGAGTAGTGGGAGTCTTCTGGCTACAGTCCACAGAATGTGTCTTTAAAGCAAAAATGCCTCCCTCCCTTTTCTCTTTATCCATTGCAATTTAACATTCTTACCATGAATTACTTACATCACACACAAATGTAAAGTGGAATTTTATCAGTGAGGTAGGACTTTCATATTCAAAGGATATTTGATGGGTAAATTGGGATATATTGGAGTATGAAACTTGGACAGCCAGAACTGTAACTATTCTGGCCAATTATTCCTGCACATCAGAGCTAAAGAATATAATTCTGTAGTTTTCATATAGCTGTGCTGGAATCTGTGCACCCCACTGACCCGTCTTTGCCCTCAGAGCATTAGAAAGGTGCATCCAAGCTTCTGGCAATATAGCAAGTCATTGTACAACATTGCCATCTGCTGGTATCAATGTAGACATTTGGGCAGCTTGGGAAACAACATTTTTTCTCATTGGAGAAAGGATGCATCCTGAAAGTTTTCACTACTGCTCCTTTCTTCTCCTCCTTCACTATGAGTGAATCTCTAACGTCCAAAATAATTTCTCCACTACTACCTTTTACTTTTCTTCCTCTATCAGAAAAATGATGCTTGTGCTGCCTGGTTGCCTATAACATTTCTTTTGACAGTGGATGATCAAGTCTCTCCAGGAAGCAAACTGTGTGATTGCTGGACATGTATCCATCCACAACAGAATGATATCTATTGATTAAGAATTAAGAATATTACGTTCAAGATTCAATTACTTGAAAGACGACTTACATGCTATTAAAAATTCCTTTTTACAGGTAATCTGTTAACATGAGTTCATCATGCATTGACATCATCTATGATGCTGAAGTGCAGAAGCAGAACTCAGGTACCTGTCCCCTCCTGTTTCAAGACCTCCATCATTAGGCATTTGAGTGCCTAACTATCTCATAGCCACCACCAATACCTGCTTTACCCTCTTCAGTTTGCCAACAGAGTAAACAAGGCTACACACAAATATATGAACTTTCACTTCATCCTACAGCACAATGCCACCGCATACACATCATACCAAGATTTTGTTTTGGGATTTGATCTCAGCTTCACATAATCGGCAACTCAAACTAACCCAGCTGAAAATGCCCGGCTCCATCTACCAACTTTGTGACACACATAAACAGCACCACATCTCAGATCCCCTTCCCCCTCAGCCTTGCTGCACCACACACCTGCCTGCTCCTCCAAAGACCTGTGCGTCAAACTCTTCAGGTTAGCAGCTGGCACCACCCTGATAAGCCTCATCTCCAGCAATGATGAGCCCCTATGGAAGTGTGAATTGTCTTCTGTGGGTTACAGTTATTAAAGTCCAATAAAAACTTCCATAAGCCCCTATTTCAGAGAGAATTTGTACAGTCATAAACCCCAGAAATGATAAAGACACTTCAGTAAACATCTCCTGCCACTCTTTGACCTTGACATCGATTTTTCATCCATCAGCAGCAGTTATTAAAATCTCCTGGAAACTGTCCCAGGACCTCACATGGGAAGAGAATATCATCTCCTTAAACAAATTGACCCAGCAATGGATGTACTGCCTCTGACAACTGCAGAAGTTCAACCTGTCCTGTGTTCATTTTCCTACACTCATTCTTTCATTATGTCTCTGCATAATTCTACACTTTCTGACAACTTGTGTATACGACTTGTAAAATACATACATCAAAATAAATACCATAAAATGAATCTTAGTACGTATATGTATGTGTATATATGTGTGTATATATATGTATGTATGTGTGCACGTATGTATGTGTATATGATATATATATATATATTCTTTCCCTACATGTTTGTCTATCTTTTATATTGTTTGATATGGTCTAACCACCCAATGTAAAAAAAAGAAAAGGATTAACCAAAATTTGGTCACAAAAAAAAAAGAATCTTATTAAACAACAAAGACACAAATAAATAGATAAATAAATAAATGCTGAGACTTACTTTGTCAGCAAGAACTGAGCTGTGTAATGATGACTCACGGCTTGTGTATGTACAGTACTTTGGTGCCCAGAAAACATCTTGAAATACAGCAAGCCTGGAGTTTCCAGTCCGCTATGGATGGCTTGTAAGGAGGATGACAGCAGACATGATGGTAAATATGTTTAATCCCCTTGTGTCAGGATCACAACTTAGTTGTTGCATTATAATGAGATATCAAACAGGTCTTCAGCAACATACGGCAAAGCTTACTAAAAGCTTAGAGGCATTAATTAGATTGTTTTTGTCTTCCAATGACACTGATAGACACAGACATGTATTTATATTGGCTTGTCTTGATTGCTGTAATACCTTGTTCTCTTGTCTCAACTGACAAGCCGTGGCACAGGTCCAGACTAAAGTATGGGAGGCAGATTGAAATCCTCAGGCAGAGCCCTCTCCTCTGGGCCATTCCTCAGTCTTAGCTAAAAACCAGAGGTGATCAAACCAGCCCATAATTTGTTTTCACCTATCTTTTCACATTATATTTGCCTGTTTTATAATCCTGGAAAGCTGATGTTTAAATTTATGTTCATCTCATTGGTTTTCATTTGTTATAGTTTAATTGTCTGTAAAGCACTTTGCAGCAATGTTTTGAAAAGCGCCATAAAAATAAAGTGCCAGTGCCAGTGGTTCCCAAGGGGGTTCGGGGACCAACACGGGTCTTTCTGGGGTTTGTAAGCGGTCATTAGCAAGATGTAGTGTAGTTTAATTTCACTATTATCGCACTCCCTAGATGTTAGCACAATGAGAGCTATGACTATTTTGTTGGTAGGTTTCACTGTCATCTACTGTCACCTCACCAGCTGCAGTGTAGAGTCCAATTATGTGCCACTGAGGGCCAAGAGTATAAACTGTATGCAGATTTTCATTTCAAGTAAACACTACATCAGCTTATTTCACTAATTAGCACAATTTCAAGGGGGGGGGGGGGGGGTTAATTTCTGAAATTTGCTGGCGTCGTGTTTGGTTGGACTGAACACCTGCATGGCACATTATAGTGCTACACACCAGTGCTACAGACAGTTATGTAATTCTGTAATAAGTCTAACAACAAAAATCTTCTCAGATGGGGTTCCTTGGGACAAATATGCGTATCTACCTGGGGATCCTTGACATGAAAAAGTTTGGGAACCCCTGCCCTGGGAGCTTTTAAATGCCGCATAGGATAATTCCGTGCGATTTTGGCACTGTGTCTTTAAATAGACCGTTTCCACTACGCATGCGCAGGCTGTGTTTAGTTTTCTCCAACCTGAGGAGCTGTCTAGTGTCGCTGCGCTAGCAAATCCATCGCTACCAATCCTTACCATGTTTAGAGACCAAAAACGGTGTTTTTTCATTGGATTACAAGGAGTCGTCACGAGACAGTGCCGTCAATTAAGGCTACGTTTGAACGTGTTCAGATTGCTGTGGGAATAAGCCAATAGGATCAACAACAGTTCCAAGTGTTTGCTCAATGCCCCCCAGTCGGCAAGAATAGCCTACCAGTTCCCACATCACATCCATGTTGACTGCGGCAGCCTTCGCACTGGGTCCAGGGCTACAAACACCACAACCCCTTTGTTCTGCTGTGGACAAGATCTGGTTGCATTGTAGCGGCTTGTGGAAGGACTATCACATGTGTATCTCCCTCTTTCAGTCAGAAGGATTGTTTACGCGTTAAAATGGCTGCTGAAATGCTGTTTGGAAAAGAATGGTCCTGAATCAATGCAGTAACGTTACATTACCTAGTACAGGCCAAACTGCAAATAGGCTAGATAGACCAGCAAATTATGTATTTATCTTATCTGTTTAACAGTTGTGCTATTCAACGCGTTACTTCAATAGCTTTAATCGATGGTCAGCTTTTTTGGTAGGCTCTTCCAACAAGAGGTAGGGTGAAGGGAATTCCTCCCACTCCCAAATCTATGCATGCGGTTAACCAAGCAGCTTTTAAAAACACGTAACATTGCATTTTCTTTGCCATTTTTCCTCAAAGCTCTGAAATTAGGCTCAGTCAAGCCTTAATTTGAGTATGCATAACACTCAAAGAATATGCAGGACTCGCTCCAGAAGGGATCTTTGTGATAATTGAAACAACCTGAGTAGCCTAGGCTTCTACCAAAGCAGACTTAAAGGCCCCGGTCTTTGACTCGGCTTGTTCGACCTGGAAAAAAATGGATCCTGGGGGAAAATGTAAGACAAAACTCTTCCTATTTGGACCCAGACAAGTCACTCGCAACGATCTGCGGGGTTTCAACAGATACTTGGTGGTCTACGTGTTGTTTTACTTTGTACTCTTCACGCACGCCTCCCCGGCGAAACCGTGTGACAAGAATTGTCTCTCTGGAAAATGTATCAACGGATCCTGCATCTGTGATCGAGGATGGGTTGGAGACCAGTGCCAACACTGCCAAGGGAGGTTCAAGTAAGTAGCCATGCACTATAGCTTTTGCTGACATGTTGTATTTTTGTGCCAGAAAGTGACCAACATGTGATTTACTCCCAGAGTCTACATTGTTTTCAGTGTTCTCATGTTGTGGTATCACTTCCAAATTTTCCTAAGCCGTCCCAGATGTGGGTCATGAGATCACATTAGATCCAGTAGTACAGAGTTTGAATCTTGTTTATCTCATATTTTGCTCTATTCCATCACAGCAATAGCAGCACACATCATTGGCACTGTGCATACAGAGCTGTGTGTGCCGAGGCTTTTTGGGAGATGGGTTGCAACCATAATAAAAAAAAAAGTAGGCTTTTTTTGGGAAACACCTGACTGAATTGTACTGTTAACACTTTGATTTATTTATAGTTAGTGTTGCTCATAACCAAACTATATCCTTGAATGAATCAGGAGCCTCAATGGACCTGTTGAGCTTGCTACTCAGGAAATAGAGGGGTTTATTTCCATGGGTTTGTATTGTGTGCCCTACACTCTGCGTGGGAATGGTCTGGTTGAAAACTAGCACAGGATACAGCTCATGAGTTATTTTGAATAATCTAGAATTGCTCAACATATATTTGTTACCTGGAAGTTGCAATAGCTCAGTGAAAATTTCTCACATTACCTACATGATGCTCCTCACAGTCCCCTATTAGCCAGCTGGAGTTTGTCTGTGTCTGTGTACTCAGAGACGCAGGTATGAACTGAGACACATGCCTGTCGTTCTCTCTCTATCTTTGTTAAGAGTAAATAGCCTGATTTTGTATGGGCTTTGGTGTGATGTTCTCTTGGCTGTGTGGGTGTGAGAGAGATGAATGAATGAATGAATGCTATTCCCGTAGTCTAGGACTGTCCAATCTGCATGTGTGAGCATGGACCTGAGAACCAAGACTCCAGTCTGCTATGTCATTTCATTGACAAGGAATGGGTGACGGTTCTTATGGAGATGTTCAATTTGTGAGGAGTTTCCCATCGGCTGACAGGTAGATGTTTGTTAGACCTGGCTCTAAATCTGATCTTTTAGGCGATTGTTGGGCCTCATTCACATGACTTTTATTAAATTCAGCATACGTTTGTTCTTGAGAAAAGCGCCTATGGAAAACCAATGTTGGATTCATGAAACATGTGCAACCCATTGATTTTTATGTGTGCCCTCAGGCTTATCTGATGATGAATGCCAGTTCCTGTTCCTGTTGATATTGATTAGCACAGGTAGCTGCCCTGGCAACTCTATAATAGGTGTGCTGACTTAAGAGTTGTGTGGAAATAGAAAGCACTGAGGGAAAGGTGGAGAAACCATGGTGAAGAGACCCAAGAAGAAAAACTTCAAATTATGATGTAGAAGTGTTTGAGTGTGGGAGTGAGTGAGAAAAGAAATACAGTTTTTACAAGTGTAAGCAGAGGAGTGACAGCAACTGAGAAAAAAAAGCATGGTAAGAAATTATTGATGCTGTCAATGCTGTCAGACACACACACCTTGGTTGAAATAATAAATAAATGGTTTAATATGTTTAAAATGAGAGTCTAAAAGCATATAACTTGAAATAGGTGCAGTTTATTAGCAGTTTATTGGGGGAATAATAAAAGAGACTACGCTGTCAGGTATCCAGCCATCAGCAGAGTTTGACGCAGATTTAATTCAAGCAGCATCTCCATCAGATGCTGTAAGCTCAGACCTTATAGGCTTTATAATAATGTTGTTGATCTCGACTGTAGCTCTTGACAGGAGCTTTCTGCCTGCAGTGGCCAAGCTCATCCAGACCAGCGGCTTTTCAGCACACCTGTGGTGTGCTGTGTGGAGGAGCGAGTGCGCGCATGATGATAATTATGATTGCTCCTGAGGGGTCTGAGGGTTCGTCTGGGCTGTCATCAGCCATGTGTTCGGGGCATAACCCCTGTCACCTAAAGATAAACTAGTTAAGTCGTGAGAGTGCTTGGTTTAACTTCCATTCAGTCAGTGGAAAAGGTCACTTGCCACCATGCATTTCCAGAAGCACCCAAGTCAAGACTCATGCCACACACACTGTTGTGGGTCCCTATTGGCCAGTGGGAAATCATATAGGAGGTTTAGGTTGGCATCACAGATTAATTGCATGTTTATGGAGTGTTGTTATTTGCAGTTGAAATAAGGAAAGACTTTTGGAGACGGTGTTTTGATGTGCACCTGTGTGCAGTCTTTTGCTCTGATGGTGTTTGGCAGGCCAGCAATAGCATGGAAATCTTTTTATGTGAGTGTGTTCTACTGCAGAATATAGGAATCTGATATATTATGGTGACAGCTTAATGACACCATCCACCACATGTGGGAGGGTGCGGCTGACGGATGGGTATGATATGCAGGCCCAGTCACCTATCCGCCCTCTGGAACGTCCCGGTGGCTGGGAAGGTGAGAGCAGAAAGCAGCTGCACATGTGGCGGGCAGGACAGACTGGGACAGACTGGGTTTTCCTGCTCAGTTGTGGTTCCAGGGTGTTGCAGAGATCCAGGAGAATTGGACCTATGTAGTCTTAAAGTGCATCATGAGCCATTCATCATAACTCTCGGATATCTGAGCAGTCCCTATACACACTCTCACCTAATGGCTGCTCCAATAACAGCAAAGTCTGCCATTGTTGGGTTTGGCTGCACGCTTGTGGGTCTATATATCATAATGAATCACTTTGATCAATCAGCTAAATGTGTATCCAGTTGAATAGAACTGCCTATTATGGCTATGACTTTGTTCATATAGCTTTGCTAATATGGTTATTATCATAACCTATTTAGGCTTATAAATGCGTTGACACATGCTTTGTTGTTAATATGATGTCTGTAACTACATATGACTTTGTATAAAGAAAACTTTCCAAGCAGAAACCTCTTCAGTATATCATGCATGTTTCTAAACGTGCATACGGTAGATTTTGATCGTACCAAACAACAACAAGCAAAAAAAAACAAAAAAGATGAATGAGAAAATGTTTGTGGAAACATCCCTAAGTACACTTTAAGATAAAATCAGATCGTACGCGCGCTTTGTAAACAAGGCCCATTGAGTTTTCCCTTATCTCTTCTGGGTAGCATGACATCCATGACATCTTCCCCCTGTCACTATAGGCCTACTTAAATCCATTACCTTGTCTAGATAATTGTGCATCTAAGACACTCTTAATGGACTTTAAAGGGGAATACTATTCGATTCATGTGTTACTCAGATGACCCATGAGAGCCCGATACATTTGTGAACTTCAGCAACTCTTCCAAAGCTAGAAATCGGAGAAGCAAGGCTCTCGTCTGCAATGTCATGCAAAAGTAAGGCAGGGACCTAATCAACTGACAAAGACTCATTTTGTGGATTCATACAATATTTGTCCCAACTTTGACATCCGAATAAGTTTTACCCTGATACGATCTGAAGCAAAGCAGAAAATGTATCATTATGCCAAGAAAATCATTCTAGGTACTCTGTCTCTCCATCATTTTCAATTCATTCTCTGTGGAAGTGTACATCAGTGTGACCGCACAGTTTCGCGGGTGGAGGGTAATACAACTCTTAATTTCTGGCGATATGGGACAGTGATGAATGTCCATTAAAAAGTCATCTGTCATTGTGACACTGCTGTGGTCTTTCATGTGAAGAATACTTGCTTCAAAATAGTTTCCAGTATCAGAATTGAGACGTGGGCAAAAGGTAGCAGAGGAACCTTCTCAGAAGCAAGCTGATTGAATCTCTTGGTTGGTAGGGGTTGACCTTGGGCTGACTGCCAGTAATTGACTTCTTATGTTGAATCCAGGGAATTGAATGCAGAGTGTGACACTGTAGTGGGATGTGTTTGTTCCAGGATAAGAGATGTACTCATTAAAAAAATCTGTCCCAACAAGATAATTGCTGGCACGAAAGAAAAACCTGCTGTGGATTAATATTAGACCTTTGTTTACAAAATTTTAAAGGACTGTATGTTTGGAATATTAAGCAATACGCTTTTGGTAACTTGTATTCCTCAAAGCATATGAAGCATTTTGAATGAGATCATTAATTTGCCAACAAGTAACTCAAGTCTCTTTGAAAGTTAGAAACCAGAGAGCTTAGGTAATGGCACCTCTTATCTGTGATGTCGTTAAGTTACACAGCTGTTCCATTGAACGCTGCTCTAACTGCTGTTTGAAGACGCACAAAATGTTCAGAGTTTTCAGATCAGATCTTGATGAGCTTTGCTTTGTACTAGTGCTGTTAGTTCTGAGCCACAAAACACAGTCTCAGCCCAGAAAAACTTCCTGTTGGCCTTTACTATCACAGACATGGTGACCGTTTTACCGTTTGATTTCCAAATGAGCTACATAGCAGTATGACACCACTGATTGTGTTGTAGAAAACTGTACTCTACTCTCTCGTCTCTGCTATAGGACGCACTGAAGATTCACTAACAATAACTGGCATCGGCATACCATGCATGAATGCTTAGATTATATGAAAGCTAAGTCTAGTAGGCTCTGGCAAGTCAAGTTGTGTTGTTTCAGTGTTGCTGCAACCTGTGGCATAGACATATCACAGGCCCATGTTAGTTGAATTCATTTTGCCAGTAACAGTATAAACTTTGGCATCTGTAGTATTGGCCCATGACTCTCTCTTAGTTTTATCTCAAGATCACATGATGTGTCATCAAGATGTCTCACCACTCTTTCCTGTAATGGCATATTTTTTTAAAGTAGGCGTGCCACTGAAGAAAAATCTTTAAAAAAATGCTAGAAGCTGACTGCATACCTGACTGCATACCTGAATTCTTAAGCTTAAATATTTCATAAATTCTTTAAGAAAGTGTAGCTCTAATTTGTGTTTTTTCATTTTTTTTCACTTAACCGAGAGCTTTATTCCTTAACATTCAGTTCATAGTATGGATTTGCAAGAAACTCAAAGAGAACAGTGTTGACGTGACCCAAATGAAAATAGTGGGTATCAGTGGGTATGATACCCACTATTTTCATTTGGGTCACGTCAACACTGTTCTCTTTGAGTTTCTAGCAATGCATTCTGTTTCATGGGAGAGGGTTGACTTTTGCTGAACTTCAAATGGCTTTCTCAAATTATGTTATCAGGAACATAAAAAAGCAGTAAAAGCGCAGGAAAACGGTGTTCCTCTATAAGAAATTCAAGTTCAGTCCTCTGTCCAAATCGAAATACCTAGAAAATTCATGGACTTTCAGGCCCGAACCAGGGTTTGAATTAGGATGATTTGAGTTAAAGTGACCTCCTACTACTCTAGAGACTCTACTCTACTAGTTCTAAAGACTTATCTTTATTTCGTGAAATATTTCTGAAAGAATCCATGTCATACAATATATATATATATTCACATCTGCAGTGTGTACCAGGAGTACCAGAGCAACAGAGGCCAACATACATTTGGAAAAGTCTCCTTGCAGTGCTGATATGTGGCAGTATGAAAGTTTTGTGAGCCAGTGGGCTGCTTATCTGTTTCACAATTCTCTTTAGACAGAGTCACTCAGTTTTGGTTTCCTAGGAACTAGTAAGAGCTCAGTCAACAGTTCCTTATCGTTCTATGAGGAAATCTATCTAGACATTACCATAGCGCCCAAACTCTTCTGAAAAGTGGTGAACCTTGGCAAGTGCCAGCACGGAAAATGCTGAAATGAGGTCTGTGGCCTATTTTGCGAATCTCCTCCCTAGTTCTAACATGTTCTTTATCAAGGCAGTCTTCACAGAGGTGATCTTCTTTCTTCGTGCATTTCTGCATATCTGTCACATGGACTCGTTTGCACTCACGCATGAACTCCTTTTTCTTGCTTGAACCTCTCTGAGTGAGCATCATCCTTGCTGAGCATGTCTCTGAGCTGGCTCTTACTAGTTTCCGGCATTGTGTTAATAATGGCAGGATCAGTTCTCTCTTTTAAAAATAAGGTATAGCACCAAAATCATCCATGTCCCTAGTAGACCGTTGGCTCCAGCGCTCCATGCGAACACTTCAGCATTCGCAATATTGAGTGATCGTATTGTTCGTGGTCCTCTGTAGTGTTGACCATCCTCTCACTGTCCAGTTCAACAAGTGCATTGTGATGTTCCTTGGATTCAATATGACACTCCACGGTGGAGTGTGGCACCTTTGGCCTGGCTCCACTGATGCTCAGTGCAATGTATATTGTAGTTAATGTTGCCCATGGTTTTAAGGGGGCCAATTGGCTGCAATGACCAAATTCCAGCAGGACATTTTGTATTTTTGAGGGGGTTATTGATGGAATGGTGGGGCCTAGATCAAACCTTGCTGAAGAATTGATACAATATAGTGGATTAATTTGTAGGCAAAGATTTCTGTAGAAACGTTGACTAGTTTGAGGGTTAAAAACTAGATAGCATTGGCACCGATGAGATATAATTGAGTTGAGCTGTTAATTCTTAATCTTTGCATGGCATTCCCGGTGGCACTCAGAAACTCAGTCACAAAAATGAAACACTGATCCATGAACAGTCAGTTGAAGGAAGCCTTGTTTCAATTTAAACATCGGTTTATTTACATTTACAACCATTTGACTACACATTCTGCTTGAGGTAATATATTACTGAGCTGACCATGCTGACTTCTGTGATCTTTCAGGTTGACGGAGCCCTCAGGATACCTCACCGATGGTCCTATCAACTACAAGTACAAAACGAAGTGCACCTGGCTTATTGAGGGCTAGTAAGTACTTTTTTCTTTTTAAATTGGTATGTACTGTAGGCCGAAGCTGAGCATGCACAGTCAAATTTAATTGTGCAGTGTAAACTGATTAATGTAATTTAATCAAGCCGATCGGCCTCTCTGTTGAAGATGGTGCACTCTTG
This sequence comes from Centroberyx gerrardi, assembly GCF_048128805.1. NCBI lineage: Eukaryota > Metazoa > Chordata > Actinopteri > Beryciformes > Berycidae > Centroberyx > Centroberyx gerrardi. Next base: position 14,726,318 of record NC_136016.1, read on the forward strand.
TTGCTGGCACAGCATAACTATTTGAAGGTTCAGGATGTTTGTCCGTTGAGCTGGGGTTTGAATACCAAATTAATTAAAAAATGTTTCCAATGGTAAATGGTTCAGCTTCATTGTGAGATTATAAAAGGTGTAAAATTAATCCCATCGGTAAATGTGCTTTGTGAGATTTTTTTTTTATTCTCCATCACTTAAGGGAAAAAATAAATAAAAACCTGACACAACAAAGTTCACTTGTCCTCCAAATCCAAACAATGGCTAGAAGTATGTTTTAATCAACAATTGTGCTGAGAAAGGTATGTGTCAAATCCCTGGGCCATCTGTGTAAAGACCTCAACCTTAATTGATCTCTTCTAATACTAGCGCTTTTTTCAGTCCTCATGACAACCAAGGTCACTGGGAGGACAGAGCTATTCAGCTGGAAAGCTTATTTACCAGGATGGAAATGGAAGGCGAGTCTGCTATCCTGATTAATTGTAATTGCAGAGTCACTAAAAAGCTGTATTGCTCTCAAAAATCCAGAGATGTTGTCACACAGAAACCAAAGAGCTCTCTGTGCCACTAAATTCAGGTACATTGCCCATAGGTATCTAAACAAGGATCCAGTTGTACTGGGGTATTTTATTTGAAAAATGTAATGTGAAACAAATATTCAAAGGTTCCTTCACAAAGCCTAGTTCAAGCTTCAGTTAAAGTTATCAAATAATGTTATATCATTTGTGATTCTCCAAGATGGCCAACTGCATTACAGAATTTTGCCTTGGCTGGAGGTGTGAAATATTCCAAAAAATGTGATGCATTTGAATAGCATCCATCATACATCTGCATAAGTTTTTGTTTAAAGAATCAGGAAAGTCCCAATTCTAGAAAAGTGAATCACAAAATTGCAAAAAAACCCAAAACAAAACAAAATCAAATGATTTGGCAAATTTCTAAAGGAAAGGAGAGAGAAACACACGGGTTTGATTTATCTTGTGTCTGGTGGGATCATTTAGCATTCAGAAGATGTGTAAAACCCCAGCTGCACAGTGTGAGATGACTTTGTTTTTGACAATTGCCTTTCTTTTGCCCAATTGATTAAGACTGATAGATTACGTACGCATATTAGAGGTTTAATTTATCCACCAAAATGCAGTCATATTGTCTTGAAGCCACTGCATGCCCACATCATGTGTAAAGAAACTTCAGTTTTCTGTACTGAAACATATCAGACGGCCAAAACCTGATGACAGTCTGTTGTGTAATGCCTGTCTATTTAGGGATCCCTGATGTGGAAATGTTTGTGAACCACCGCCTTAAATTAATAGTAAGGGACCAAAGAATCCAGTTCATAACTAATTTATTTCCCTCTTGGTTTCTTCCTCCTGCAGTCCAAATGCAGTTCTTCGGTTAAGATTTAACCACTTTGCCACAGAATGTAGTTGGGACCATATGTACGTCTACGATGGAGACTCTATATATGCCCCTCTGGTTGCTGTTTTCAGGTGAGTAACTAAAAATGGAGAGAGTGAATTATTTATGTTGGCTCGGTTCTAAATATAGGCAGGTGAAATCATAGAGATATAACACGTGTAGATATAACAGATGTGTTATATCTCTATGGGTGAAATACTATAACAGGGTCTTGCATCATCGGTGCCCACGTCTTACTGTGGTGACACAAATTGGAGGTCAAAATGTATTACTTTATTACACTGACTGATAATCAATATCAGTAAAAACCATTTCATTATTGAATCATTCAGATCAAGATCAGCTATGCAAATATACCAAAAGCCATGTGTAACAGCAAAAATCAAACAAAGCAACTTGATTTTTTGCCTTTCACACACACGGATGTTATAACTCTATTGGAGAAGAATGGATTCCATCTCAAATCTAAGTCCATATTGTTCACTAAAAGTTATGGGTGGATTGCAGCTTGGCAGTGGCTGATTGTCTTGGGTTTATTACTCATAGTTGGTATGGTTTGTGAAAAAGTGATACAGGGACATTCCTAATTTCTCCTTTTCTCTCCAGCGGTCTCATAGTGCCAGAGGTCAGGGGAAATGAGACGGTTCCTGAGGTTGAGACGACCTCAGGCTACGCACTACTACATTTTTTCAGCGATGCTGCCTACAACCTGACAGGATTTGAGATTTTTTACTCGTAAGTATCCAGGCTATACGATTACTCAAGCTGACAACAAAACATAACATAAAACATAACGAAAATATACGAATATATTTTTTTAGTATCTGGTGCCTAACCTTGTGGTGTGCATGCAATGTTCTAGCAGTATGCCAAAGGTACTCATGTTTTCACTCATTCTTAAAGATATAGATCAGGATTTCAATGAGCCTATCTAATTTATCATAGGTTTAGAGAATTGGTTTTCAGCTCCATTTGCTTCTTCTAGCACTGGTAATGTATGGTAACATCTATTGCGTCCCACATCTCAGCAAAAATAACACCGGTACAAGTGCTTTTTGGATGGACTACTCACAGTTTATTATAAGTATGATGGGCTTGTTAAAAAACTGAACTATCCCCTTTATGTGCACACAAAAGCAATCACTGTTAACGGCCAGTTTGGGTTATCTGCTTTTGTAATCGTCCATTATTTGTTCTGTGAGCATCTATTAATAATCCTTTTATTTCCCTAACCTTGACCTAATGCTAAATGTTGCTCATCAGTCTCCCTCAGTCCTGAGGTTAAACCTCATGGAAAATTATTGCAATTAAGTCACCGTCGTTTTCTCATTTACCAGTATCATTACATCCTCTTTAACATAACTTTTGGCAATGCACTAGACAGCGTTTTCCAGTATAATTTGAGGATAAGGATAAGGATGAGGAATAGGTAACAGATGTACTGCTGATTGCCGTTAGTGAGCTCTGAAAACATTCCTGATGAACATCAATAATAGATGATGACAAAAACAAGTGCGCCAGCGCTTTATAGGTGCTCAGGTGGAGGGTGGAGGGGGGGCGGGGTATGCATTATTGGAGTGAGTGAAACTGCGCTGGGTTTAATAACTCCACCTGTTAACACCAAAGTGCCGTGGTAGCGCAGTGTTTTTGTAACGAAGAGAATTGTTGAACAAAATATTGAATTCATGCACTGACTTACGCCGGGCTCAGCTCTTTTAGAGGTGCTCCCGAGCGCCTGATAACGGCTGAAGGAATAGCGGTGAATGAATGAATACTTCTGTCTGTTCAGGATCAACTCTTGCCCCAATAACTGCTCGGGCCACGGGAAGTGCACCACCGGGAACTCCATCGCTAGCCGAGTGTACTGCGAGTGTGACAAGTACTGGAAGGGCGAGGCCTGCGACATCCCCTACTGCAGGAACAACTGCGGCAGCCCCGACCACGGCTACTGCGACCTCACCGGGGAGAAGCTGTGTGTCTGCAACGACAGTTGGCAAGGTAGGAGGGGAGCTCCGTCTCTGCCCAGCAGATGTTTGGCAGCGTTCAGATCCCCGAGTATGTGTTGTCAGACTCCGCTGATCTCAGCCCAGGAGAAATACAGATACTCGGGAAGAAATACTGGCTCTAACCTTGTTAGAAATGTGGGTCCTATATTAATACATTTCTGCAAAAATAATTTTTAATATAAGCGTTGAAAATGTTAAAGGAGTTGCAAGTTAGTCTTTAAAAAATGCTGAGCCAAGTAATATGATCTTTGATTCTACGGCATGTGATTCAGGAGTGATTGGCGTTGCTATAGCGCCACCATCTGGCTGATTCGTGATTAATGAATCATTCCTAGCATGCATATGCAGGAAATCCCAACTAGGCTGTAAACTGCTGCAGCTTCTCCCAGGTGTGTGTTTCGGGAAGACTGTTTAGTAAGGTGTAATGAAGAATCTGTTAGCGGACGAGTGTGAACAGCTGTGTTGCGTCGTGTCAGAGTGGTGAGTGGTGACAGGTCGATAAGCTCTGTGACAGTGCAGTATAATGGGCCTCCAGCTGGAGCACAGCAAATGTTTTTGTGTGATGAAACTTGACAGAATCATTAGCAGAGGCGCGCTCTTTTTCAGCACAGCCCCCGTTAAAACACTTAAACACATTCACACCTCCCAACCTGTCATGTTCACTTAGTGGTCGTGCTTTTATGTTTTGGTTGCAAAAGCAGCGTGTTTGCTTTCAGTGAGTAGTGCGTGTGAAAATACTAGTCAGATATTAAAAAGCATAGTTGAAGAATTCCATCCCAAAATAATAGATCCATTATTTGAAAACTGTAACTCCTACTCCTCGTGCCAGGAAGAGGTTTATACTCCTCTTTGTCTTGGAAATGTTGAGGAATGAACTTGAGGTAATAGTGTTTTTTTTCCCCCCTTTTTCTGTTCTCTCTCCGCAGGCCCAGACTGCTCTCTGACTGTACCTTCCACTGAGTCGTTCTGGGTCCTGCCCAGCGTCAAGCCCTTCGGGACCTCACTCGCTCGAGCTTCCCATAAGGCCGTGGTGCAGGAGAAGGTCATGTGGGTGGTGGGCGGATACACCTTCAACTACAGCTCCTTCCAGATGATTCTCAAGTAAGCCCACAACATGACATGTCCCATAATCTCAGGTGTAACGGCGTAGGCGTAGGCTATATATCATAATAGTTATTATTCAATGAGTCCTGCAGAACACGTGTATAATGTCCTCTTGGAAGAAAACAGTGCATCTTTTTATTGTACAATATATATATATATATATTTTTTTTTTATAATACAGCATTGTTTTTTGAATAATTTTAGCAAGCTTGAATTTGTGGTTTTGTTAGTTTTGTAGCTTGCTGTCTTATTTATAGACCTGACACTCAGATAAAATAATTACCATACCATAGTAATTTTCATACATAATATAATCATTCTTTTGGAAGAAATGGCAAATTATACTGTGTATTTCAAGGAGAAAACAGCCAAATAATCTTATTTTGTTTGTTTGTTGAGAATATCTCCGTTGTACATTGGAGCGATTTCCGTTCAGCCTGGACCTTAAAAGTAAAAAAAAAAACTGTTCTATGATGACAGAGGGGAGTATTTGCCCTTTGGCCAAGAATAACACCTAGCTTGCCATTTATATGCAGCTTGTGTTGATTCCCCCCCCCCCCCCCCTTTAAAGTCCTGGTCTCTGAATTTGTCATGTCCATGCCCTTATACTGAATTCTTATATAGATATCCAAGCAAGAATTATTAAAGGAAGATGTGCAGAAAAGCTGGTGGCTTCTTGGCTTAACATCAACCCAGACGATCTCTGGAGGAAGTCTCAGCCCAGCCTTAGGGCGAGCTACTCCTCTCTCGAAACTGGCAAGAGTGGAAGTTTGGTTTGAATGGTTTGCTCTGTGGCACGCATACGTGGTTCATTCACTGAGCTAAATTTGTAAATTTAGATGATTAGATTATTATGCTTAGATGACTCAGTGGATGACTTCTGCTTATTTCAAGTTCAGCCACTCTACTGAGTAATTTCCAGGCTCAATGTGACAATTCTCCCTCTTAACTGCTCGCTCCAGCTCTCTCCATCTGCCCCGTGTCTTGGTGCACCACCAGGTGCTCCGACTCCGGAAAAATGATCCTGGGCTCCACATTAAGCCAACTCATGCTGTATATATTTACCAATCTGTGATGACTTGAGTGTGTGGCCTGTTTTATAACAAAGCCAATATAACATTAGCCTACAAACTTTCATTTGCCCTTGTTCATCAATGTTGTGCAAACTCTCTAGCTTAAGAAAAGTAATGAAAGACTGAAGTGGTTCCTATGGTGGGAAGGGCATGAACAAAGGAGATCAGACCAGTATGCCTTGATTAAATCAACCGATCATGGGGAAATAATCTCTTAATGTGAATTCAGACAGTGGCCTGCATTAAAATGTGCAGGAAATGAAATGTATGCAGTGTTTTTAGTATGCAGGTAATAGATACTGTTTTGCATTCTGTATGTATTATCATGGCTTGTGTGTATATGTGTGTGTGTAGATGAAATGTAACGTTGTGTTGCTTTGCTCAACAGCTACAACCTGGAGAGTGGCATCTGGAACACAGTTCCCATCAACAGTGGCCCTCTGCCAAGATATGGCCACTCGCTCGCTGCATACCAGGTAAACAGACACTCAGATACAGCCCCGACCGCTCGGGGTACATCGAGAATCTAGGAAACCACAACTATGTTTTTGCTTTTAATAGCAGAATCCTGTCATAGATTATCAAGCACAGAGCTGAGGGACAAAGTTTTCATTTTTCTTATGACCACATCTCCCGAAATGTAAGAAGTCACTTTTAATATTGAAAATCTGTGGTTTTCCCATTTTAAGAAGATGATAAAACTTGTTGGCTATTTAAGTGGCAACTCGAGGGCTGTGCTTGCCCTGATGAATTCACAATGCCATTTTCTGTTAGTTTTTGTCAAGTCACACTCCCGTGTGACTTGTTTACCTGACACTAGTGTACACAAGACAAATTGTTACACCTACTCATAAGTAGATATCCAAGCATTCATATAATTCAGATTCCGATGATTTGGATGTGTAATTCTCTCACAGTTCTCTCACTTTTGTTTTGGAGCTTTTTTCATTTGAAGGCTCCAGTTTGTATCACTATATTTTGACGTAGCCTTACTTTGTACCTGTTTTATTGCGCCGTGCATCAGCTCTTGTGCATGCTGGCTTGAAGCGGTTGCATTCCAAAACATACTGAGGTGAATCCCTCCTCTCCCCCCCCAGGATGATATCTACATGTTTGGCGGGAAACTGGAGGCTGGCTCGGGGAACGTGACGGATGAGCTGTGGGTGTTCAGTGTGCCCGGTCGGACGTGGCAGAGGAGAAGCCCTGTGATCGGCCCCCCGGCCCAGGCCCAGATCTACGCCGTGGAGGGCCACTCGGCCCACTGCGCCCTGCTGGACAGCGGCGAGGCCGTCATGGTGGTCATCTTCGGCTACTCCCCCATCTACAGCTATGTCAGCAATGTGCAGGAGTACAACCTGAGTGAGTCACGGCTGGTGGGACACTGATAAGAGACACCTGGACATTTAACATTTCAGCCTGTTTCTGTTTCTCTCTCTATCAACTCTCTATCTCTGTGTCTCTCTCTCCACGTGACAATTGTGGGGAATAAGTTTCTGTCTTGAGATTTCAGCACAGCATGCTGGCTTTCATCTTTCATACTTGTAGGTACCACCAGCTGCCTTAAATGTGTAATTGTTCCATGATCAGTTTTTTAGTGGAAAAAATTTAAAAAAGTGTTCATCATAGAAATATAAAGAGAGGCTGGCTTGAATAAAACACTTAAAACACTCACCAACTACTCAACATCTGAATAATTTCTGGCATCACACATTTTGAGTGTGCAGCACTGCCACCCAGTGTTTATTAAAGGGAATAACAGCCTTTTCCAGGCAGCTTCAATTGCTAGTAATCTTTTTTCCATCAAATTTGCCTTCATCAATTAACAAAGGTTGACAAGACTAGCTCTTTAGATATTACCCACTAAAGGGTTTTAAATGCAGGGAGCTCAATGTTAAAGCTGCACTGGGCAGCTTTGCACATCGGTGGCTCCAAATGGCAGTGAGTGCAAACTATTTGATTCAATACCAGAAATCATGTTAAGTGTTGTCAGTAAACTGCACACGGCACGCTCATGTTTTCAAGCACAGCCAGTCTGTGATTGTTTTATACAAATAATATCCAAGGGACAAGAGAGGCAAAAAGATATCACATTGGTCAGTCCAGCTTTCTCTGGACGGAGCGCTCGCTCACTGCTGTTCCGGAGACAGTTTGTATTTCGCTCTTAAGTTACGATTCAATCAATTAGAGGGGATGGGATGCTCTTCTCTGTTGCAGCCTCACTTTGTTATTTAGGCTGATTAAAATGGCTGTATTTTTACATATAAATCTAGCCTACTGCAGCGTTAAATGTTCTTACTCAAATCAGATCAAATCAGATCAAATTCAAGGAAGATAAAAATGTTTCTATCATTTGATTGTATTATTTGTGTGGATAAAACATTTGAAGGATTTGAAAGATATCTGTTGTGCTGTGTAAAAAGCTGTGTGTTGTTCTCCCCTGTCAGGGTCCAACACGTGGCTGGTGCCTGAGACCAAAGGAGCGGTCCCCCAGGGCGGTTATGGCCACAGCAGCACTTTTGACAGTGCCAGTAGCAGTGTGTACATCCACGGCGGCTACAAGGCCCTGCCGGCCAACAAATACGGCCTCGTCGACGACCTCTACCGCTATGAGGTTAACACGCGGACGTGGTGAGCCAACACACACACACACTTACACATACTACACATCCTTTTTCATTATGTGCACATTTGAGATGCTGCTGTATGCTTTGACACACTTTGCATGCATGTATCCCAGGTTCATCCTGAGAGAGAGCGGTTTTCCCCGATACCTGCACTCAGCTGTGCTCCTCAGCGGCACCCTGCTCATCTTCGGCGGCAACACACACAACGACACGTCGCTTAGCAACGGGGCCAAGTGCTTCTCCGCCGACTTCCTCGCCTATGACATTGGTAGGGCCTGCTCCCATTGCGGTTGACATATGATGCTGTCAGTTGAATGGTGACCTCTGCAGTGTTGCTATTGCCAAGTTGCGTATGCTTGTTAAAGGCCCCCTCTAGTCACTCTCATCATCCCGTTGAAACGTTTACACTCTACTGAAAACATGGCCTCTAATACATGATATTACTTCCACTAGTCAAGATCTAAATTAGGTTGAAGTATGCCACAGGGGAATTGGGAAAGGGATGGAGAGCTTTTTTAATTGGCGGGAATTAGTTGTTACTCCCTCCTAGTTTACTTTGTAAACCAGTGATATGCCTTCAAGTTTTGTTATATATGTTGAATATTTCAAATAGTTTCTGAGGTCACTGGAGCAGGGCTTTAAATGACAAACATGAAGACTTATAGGGCTAGAATTAAATTAACATATCAGAAAGCTATCATCAAATGCTTTGCTTTTCCGCCCTCTTATGTTTCAATATAATCCATATCCTCAGAATGAGTCACTTTATTATCAACAGATCCGATAACTGTACAAGGAGTATGACATGGTGAAAAGATCAGACTTGTACTTTTTTATGTTGTACAAGGACATACATGACCGCACACAGCGCAAGGGTGGCACTGCTAGACGTACATTCAGACAGTTCCCCCTCTAAATACTGTCTCCTCTCTTACCCAGCCTGTGATGAGTGGAGGCTCCTGCCCAAGCCGGACCTGCACAGGGACGTCAACCGCTTCGGTCACTCTGCTGTGGTCAGCAACGGGTGAGTCTGGCCTGTAGAATCTGCACTAAGACTAAGATGTGCTGGACAGCTGCTTCCACAGTGATTCAGCTTTGAAGCCTGAATCTACGGCCAGGTTTCAGTCTTTTTATAGACATTTCTCCCAGTGGAGATGACTGCTTGCTTTTTGGTCCTGGATGAGGCCTAACCCATGCACCTCATAATCTGTTGAAGGTTAACCTCTGAACAGATAGTGAATAAATACTGTATGCACACCTTTTTGAAGAATGTGCCTTAGTGACAGATAGTAAGCTTTTTATAATTCCTAATCACAGAGGAGCTTGTTTTTCTCTTCACAAACAGCAATGGAACCTTTTCACTGCTGATAGCCACTTGTTACTTTTGTCACCATTTCACCATTTTTCACCATTAGAAAACTGCTTTGATTTCTGACATGTTATACATGGCTCGTGGTATTGGGTTTTCCGCATTGGTGCATCCCTAATTTGGAGCACTTAATCAGCAGGGCTAGTTCGCTGCCATTTCAATAATTTCTCTATTAGCCCCCATTTGCAATTCTAGCTGGTGAAGGCAATATTTGACTGGCTTGGAATCAAAAAAAAAAAAAAATACTGGTTAGAAAAAAATCATCACTATCTGAGCAATGAGAATGTAATCATGTTTGTACAGTTTCAGTTTATTTAACTTGTGGCAGCTTTTCAAACAAGGCCTCCACATCACTTTAGTTGCCTTTGAGTCAATATTGAATCAATATTACTGGAGTGATTTCCTGCTTTTCAAAACATATAGTTTTAGCAAGTTTTAACAATCATATTATTCCATACTGGTGACCAGACAGGATGCACTTTTCTTTCAAAACTATAAAAGATAACATAACAGACCTGTCGAGCTTATTTCCATCTTGTTCCTTAATGTTTCCCCTCTTTCTCTGTCAGGTCCATGTATGTGTTCGGGGGCTTCTCCAGCGTGCTGCTCAATGATGTGCTTGTCTACCGACCCCCCAGCTGCCAGGCCTTCCTGGCAGAGGAGGGGTGTGTGAAGGCCGGGCAGGGGGTCCGCTGCATCTGGAGCAAGGGCCGCTGTCTCCCCTGGGAACCCAGCATGGCTAATGGCAGCCTCATTCCTGCCCCCTTCTGTCCCGCTAAAGCTGGTGAGAGAGAGAGAGAGAGAGAGAACCAGGACTCATGTATTTTTGGAAAAGCACAATCTGTTCTTTTCTCCCCAAGGAGTTTTTCTTTACTGAAATGGCAACAAAGCTGGTATTGATAGAGTATTGGAAATAGGCTTGGTTTTGATTTCTGATTTGCATTCGTTCCTCCAACTCTGCCAAAAGATGACTGGTGGTCCACATTTTATACAGAAGATTTAAGTTATTTTCACTCCTCCCTCAGCGACAATATATGGAATTTAGTCTCTCAACTATTCAAAATGACTGTCAGTGTAATTTTAGCATTAACTAATGCACCAACTGTGGACACTAAACTCCTAATGATGCCAACAAGATTTCCTTTCCCCAAGTCAAAGCTGTCACCAATCCAAGTAAAAAAAAAAGCACCATACAGGAACAAGGAACCTTGTCTGTCTGCTCTATATTTTAAGTTACAGTGCAAACTGAGAGTTACAAAGAAATGATTTACTATCCTACACTACAGGAATCTTTGTCTAAACGGCTAGAATTTATATACTCTGAAAAGAACATTTGTACTGGGGGTTTTAAGGTCTTGATTTTTGAGAATGAATGAACACTTTCACTCATTTGCTTCCTTGTGCCTTTTCTCATTTCTTCGTTAGTCACGGTGGATGAGCGGTGCTTCCGTTTCTCAGACTGTGCCAGCTGTACGGCCAACACCAACGGGTGCCAGTGGTGTGACGACAAGAAGTGCATCTCTGCCTCCAGCAACTGCACCTCTGTGAGTGGTCCAGCAGAGGGCGCCAGAGCACTTCTGGTCTCTGTGCAGTCCCTCCCAACACACACAAATTTTAGATTTTACATGGTAAGTGGTCAGGAAAACCACTACTTGGCCAGAGGCATGTAATGGGATCCATCCCATGATTCAGAAAGACAGGTTTGGTTTCCGTTTCCTGTTCTATCTTTGATCTCGTCGTCTTTTACCCCGCTCCTCTCCTCTTCCGTTCCCTCCTGTCCTGCTGCAGAACGTGAAGAACTTCACTAAGTGTCCAGTGCGGAATGAGCAGGTGTGCAGCAAGCTGGCTAACTGCAAGAGCTGCTCGCTCAATCTCAACTGTCAGTGGGACCAAAACCAGTCGGAGTGCCACGCGTTGCCTGGTAAGACAGGAGTGAAGAAAAAACACACACATATGCACACACAATCTTATTCACAGCTGTGGCAGTCATTGTTCTCGCAGATACATGAGTAAAGTGTCAGGTTTCCATTGTGTCACATTGTCCAGTCTATTCTGGAGATTGTGGAAAAACAAAAGACAAGTGAGTAATATGACTGGAAATATCCCTTATCATTGACGTCATGGATGAAAACTGATGAGCATTTACTAAAACAAAACAGTCACTCAGCCTGAGAGTTGATGTGCTGTTCACTGTAATGAATGACTCCTCTGACATTCAGGCCTAGAGTGAATCTTTAAACAGACATTCATCGATTTTTACTTTCAGGATCTGGTTGACTTTAACACTTCATAAATTGGTATATGATTAAAGCCTTTCAGTAATTTCAGTTGATCTGAACGGGAGACAGTTTCAGATTTTAGGGAAGCGCAAAGTGGAAAGGAAAAGGATTTATCAAGTGAGTGATTTTCTTTCTCAGGCCACCGCACCGTCTGATCCAGTATATTCTGCTCTGAAACGCAAGTTGAAAAATACACAGCATCTGGTATTTGCAGAGATGTACTTTCAAGATCTCACCCTGATGTTGTTTATCAGGCTTGGCAGTGTACTTAGTTTACCTCTCACTACCCCCACCATCCCCCCCCATCCCCACCCCCCCCCCCACCCCAGCCCCCAATGTTGACGCCTGCTGAATCTAAAGAAATGTTGCCGACGTTTGATCCATAATTCTCAGTTCATGAAGCTTTGTCCCCCAAGGGCTCGTTGAGGCACCGGGAGCTGCATATCAGATCCGTGTGTAATGTGTTTCTGATGCCTGACAGGGGGTCTCTGCACAATACACACACACACACACACACACAAACACACATGCACATCCATGTATGCACACGTGCATCTACGTACAAACAAAGCCCTAAATCTTTGAGTGCCCTGTTGTTGAAAGCGGGTTCCCTGCATTCATTCTTTCATGTCTGCATTCCCTACTTGTCATTGGGCTTCCTCCCAAATTGAAGTATGGCGCCTGCTGTTGAACAGTGTTGAACTGCTGCTTTTGTTTGTATGCTGATTTAATGGACTGGCACATTTTTTTTCTTATTCTTTCAATGATTGAAGAATTGATACACCATATTATGAAGGAAGAAACGGCTTGTTGATGTCTTTATTTTTGTAAACTGGAGCAAAATAGATATATATTTTTAGCAACATATTTGCCGTGTCTTGTCCCCAGTGTCCTTCCTTCAAACTGTTTAAGATCTAGTTTTTTTTGGGGGATATTCTTCCTTACATGATACCATCTCTTCCCCCCCCACAGCCCAGCAGTGCAGTGAGGGCTGGAGCCAGGTGGGGGAGGCCTGCCTGAGGATCAACTCCAGCCGCGAGAGCTACGACAACGCCCAGCACTACTGCAAGAACCTCAACGGCAACATCGCCTCGCTCACCACCACCAAGCAAGTGGACTATGTGCTTGAAGAGCTGAAGAAGCTGCAGCAGCAAGACAAGGTAAAAAAAAAAAAGAATCTCTTGGAATTGCAAAATAAATGTTAGTATATAATGTCACTCACTCATATCACTCATAATGACTCAAACATTTTCTTATACTCTCAGAAGCCAGGTGATGGTGTGTCAGGAGTGATCTTTGTTACTGTAGCCCATCCATAACAAGGGCCGATGAGTTGTGGATTCTGACATGGATTTCTGCATACCACTTTTTTATCGCTCTGTTTTGCTCCTGATCGCAGCTCCGCTTTTAGCTTGTGCAATTCTTGCCATTCAAACAACTGTCATCAAGCTGTATTCCTCCAAGGAATGCCACAAACTGTATGGCTTGTTTCAGACTGTCACACTATTCTTGGTTAATATTAGACACTGCCAGCCATGCTAGACAAAGTTTTGGCTGTTTCTGAGAAACCGGAACCAGTGCACCAAGTTCTGATGATCACCCCTCACTTCTTTTAGTATTGTCTTGATTCACTTGTTTTACCCAATGTAACGTTTCATCAAACATTTATTGAATTCTTTAATACCCATCTGTCTGTTTTATATAGCAAACCAGGGCCACATGAGTTGTTATCTGTAGTTTTCACTCTAAACAGAATGAAACACAAGTGTATATATATACTGTATATAGCTCACATTTCGGTTTTCTAATCCGTATTTAAGTAAGCACAAAAAATATCAACACATTCATGGAAGTCAACATAGAAGTTTCTTGGTGTCATTTTGGTTGTTTCAGTTTCTGGTATTTGGCGGGCCTCAAAATAAAAATTACTTTAGAGCTCTAGAGTACTAGACTCCAGATTGTTTGTTAACACTAGAGAGACCAGGCTGTGGAGCCCCGCGTTGTGACCAAGTGACACCCAGAAGCGTCACGCCTGCCCAGCATTATGATGTTGCTGTAAAATCAAGAACTCATAAATTAAGATAACTCATAAATTAAGATTAATTGAATGTTAAACATTTTAATAACCCTAATAACATCATAATTCAGTCCTCTATGATCTTGTAGAGGCCTTTTGGAACACTTGTCTTGAAGCTGGAGCTTTGGAGGTTTATTTGAGCAAATGTAACACAAGTCTGCTGCATTTTGTCCATAGCCTTATGCCTCGGCCATCTGGACTGAAACTGTCCTCTTCCCTGGAGTGGTGGCTACATGATGTGTGTCAACATATCCTCATCACATTCACAAAGAAAACTGTAGTCTACTGATGATTTTGCATGTTTTTATTTTTGTTTAATGAGTCAGGCCTGCTGTATCTGTGGGAATATTACATGTTGGCAGTCTACTGGGTCAAGTACCGTCTGTTCCAAACGGTACTTTACCATTCCATTTCCCGTCATTTTCCCATTACGTTAAAGTTCAAATCTCGCTATTCTGAAGGCACGTGAGTAATCATATGTGTGAAATTAGTTTCGGTAGAGTGTTGATGGTGTTCACTGTCCCGAGGTGTAAATTCAGCAGCTATTCAATTGTTGACTAGCATGCTGGAGCAGGAGAGGGAGAGACATTCACACTTCTGAGTAGCAACCATGGATGTATTAAACTCGGTACCAGCGGCCTGTGGCTCATTGTTCTGGCACCAATGAGAGTGTTTTGTGTGGAGAAAGCTGTGGACATTTATAAAGCTCAAATATTTAGGAAATGTTATGGAAAGAAACACTGCATTTACAATGTTGCGGGGGAAAACAATTTTTTAAATCTCCGTGCCCAGTGGCCTTCAGGCACAGCCTATATGTGTTTATGCCGTTTGACACCCTGCTGCCTTCTCCCCACAGCAGCTGTCCCCCTGGGTGGGCCTGAGGAAGATCAACGTGTCGTACTGGGGCTGGGAGGACATGTCTCCCTTCACCAACAGCAGCCTGCGCTGGCTGCCGGGCGAGCCCAGTGACTCCGGCTTCTGCGCCTACCTGGAGGAGCCGCAGGTGTCGGGCCTGAGGGCCAATCCCTGCACCGCCACGGCCCACGGCCTCATCTGCGAGAAAGCTGCCGGTGAGAGAGAGAGAGAGAGAGAGAGAGGGACACACACACACACACACACATACACACAAATGCTTGCCTGCTTTCAAAAAGGTTAAAAAACACACAGGAATTACAGTTCAATATTCAATTAAAAAACATTAATTGACAGAGAGTGAGTTGCAGTATTTCATAAGGAATCTGATGAGAAACAACTGCTGTTTATCCATATCTGTACTAATATCAAGGGGTATATGTTTACACATTTTGGTAAACCAGAATGTTCACCAAATGTTGACTCTGCTATATTTCAGAAATACAGATGATTACATGTCAAATATGCTACTGTTTTGCAACCAAAAGTCTAAATAACTAAGCTAGTGAATTTGTGAGTTCTCTTTTGATGCCAGCAATTATTTTGTACGTGTAGGTATCACACTTTCAAATGGTGTTAGAATTAATTTGCTCCTCTCCTCTTCAGGGAATCCCAATCAGAGTTCCCGTCCATCCTGTAAGAAGCCTTGCTCGCTGCACACCAACTGTGCCAACTGCACCAGCCAGGCCATGGAGTGCATGTGGTGTGGCAGCGCCCAGCGCTGCGTCGACTCCACTGCCTATGTCATCTCCTTCCCCTATGGCCAGTGTCTGGAATGGCAGACTGGAGACTGTCTGGGTAAGAATGTGTGTGTGTGTGTGTCTGTGTGTGGGTCTATCAGTTGGTCTCTCGTATTTTCTCTCTCATTCTCTCTCATCTTTATCTATCTTTTTCTAAACCTAACCCATACGTGGCCCCTTTGAAGTCTACAGTCGGGCATGAAGGTGGCCATTGGTAGCTAACCCAGATTTCCATCTGTAAGCGGTCGATACTCATCACTGAGGTTAAGGGTGGAAAACAGCCGGCCTGTGTCAGAGGGAAAATGGTATTAGATTCCTGTGATTGGCTTCGGAAGTTGCTTTTGGTCTGTAATGGCCAATTAGCCTTGCAAATAGTCTCTCCAACCAGTGAGATTTCCCTGTTGGCCAAGCTGGAGATGGACTTTAACTCCCTGTCATTAGCTAGCTTTGGGGAGTTTAAAAACAGTCACGCATCAAGAATCACTTTCAGAGATGGTTACAAATAACTAGCTTCTGTGAACGTGAGAGGAGCATTATGGGAATGCCTGTGTCAAATGTGAATTTTGTGAATACCAATTTTTCTAATATTAGGAACAGGATCAGCCGGGGCACAGTGAGCCCCGAGGGGTTGTGGCAGCGCAACTCATTCACCAGCCTCTATGCTACAAAACCATACCTGCTGACACTGGCGAAATATCTAGCACAATAAGCCCAACTCGGCACACACACACATACACACACGCGGACTACACTACACTTTATAGTAGCCTAATGGACTATGTGTAGCAGTAGTGTGCCTTTTTCGCTATGCTCACCTCATTTATGTTTGGATATGATAGAATACCAGAGTCTATGCTGAATATCCTTTACATCCCAGTTGGATTCTCAGTATGTAGAGTTAGTTTGCATGTTATAAAATAGTTAGGCAAGCCGCAGTTGCAAATTGAGAGCAGAATACTCTCAGTTTCAGGCGGTGTGGTGGCTCAATAAACCTAATTGGCCAACTTTCTGTGTAGGTAACATCTTGGTGGTTATTCTGCTTATTACAGTGAAATGAAACATTTTCACCCAGTTAGCTAATTCTCCATATCATAACATGCCTAACTTTTTTTTTCCTCATATTTTTATATCAAATCCCATTCAATTTAACTTTTCCGTAGTAGTTCATGCCTTGCGTACATAAAAATTCCAACCAATAATACCATCAGAGTTTGAGGGTGTTATTGGTTGGCTGCCCCTCTCATTACATAAAACCTGCAACTTCACAACTTTAAAATGTGAAAAAAATAAAAGTGAGTGCATTCCGGGTCACACAAGTGGGTGGAAGTGTGGCGGCTTATTTACAGCATGATGGCAAATCAGCACAAATCAACCAGACAGAGCTGTACATAACTGTTGGTCTCCCACCCTGTGTTTAGCACCTTGGGGACCTTGAGGCGGGGTCAGAGCCTGAGCTGATTTCCAGAGTAGCCTCGCTCTGGAACAAGCCCATTATTTTGTGCTAGTTTTTTATTTGCTAGTTCTGTTTAAAATGCAAGGGAAATAAACTCCATTCAGCTGGTTTATACTGTGTTTGACAAGTCAAACTCATATCAGCTTGTTTGTAGGCTAAAGATGGATACCGGTAAATGCAAAAAAAAAAATTGGAGGTATTTATCTTACTTGCTAATGTAGCTAACGTTTTAGACAGGGTGTGATTTTATATTTAAGGCCTGTTAACAATCCTAAACCTGTGACAATTACAATGTAGATGAGTAATCTTAAATTTTTTCCAAGTAATTCATTTTATCAAGTATTTACCTACTTATTTACAGCTGTAAAATACTTAGTGATATACCACTCTTATCATGTCTTTAACTGGTGATTATTGAGTATTTAGGGAGATTGTAAAAGGAAGAGTTCTACCTCAAACATTCTGATGGAGGAGGATTGAATTAAACATCCAAAATCCTTTTCATCATTTCCAGATTTTTTTATTTGGATCGTTATCAAATGTTCCACTGATGGATCTGCTGTCAAGAATGAGCAGCGCTTAATATATTTATTTTACCATCCAGAGGAAAATCCTTAGCACAGTTGAATGTCACCTCGGGGTTTTGAACATTTAGCCTTTCTTGTCCTCAGCCTGCCACTACTTTGATCCTGATTTGGACATGTTATCTTTTTATGCTCTGGAAAATGAGACTGCCATCGTAAAGGAATACTCTGACCTTTCAGCGAAGAGGCTTTCGGGAGAATCTTACCATTGTGCATTTGGTAGCAGTTTCACCCTTGAGTGTCCAGCACATGGCTTCCTGCAGTGTGCATACTAACTCTTTTGAGATGATAATGGATTAATATTAATAACGCTATTTGTATAGCACTTTTCTGAAAGATTACAATGTGCTTCACAATCAAAGACAAAGAAACAAGCAAAGACAGCAGCAAAAACAAAGACATACCCATCAGGATGGAGGAGTGATACAGATAAGGGAGGAGAGTAAACCAAACAAACTAGTATCTTAGAACGATAGTGGAAAGAGAAACATCATTACATAAAAGCGCATCTGCTATCTGTTTTGTAAACAGAAACATGGTGTTAATCTAGCTTGTACCATCGGCTAAACATACACAAAATGCCGAAGCATTAGCGTGCGCCATTGTTAACTAAATAAATATTGGACACGCACGGGTGAAGCTGTTATCAGTTGTTTCACCGCACAATGGTAAGTCGATCAGAGCTCTTGTTTGCCTAAAGGTCGTTGTAGTTCTTTAGGTTACTGTGCTATTTAATCTCGTGTGATGAATGAAATACACCCACAGGTATGGCAGATCATAAAAACATCTCAGATCAGTTTAGGGAGTAACGAATTTAGGGAGCTCATGGGTGCAGCCTCAAATTCATTTGTGCCAACTGGTGTTTGGTAACCCAGAGACTTTCGCCTGGATGCTCTGGATATTTGTCATGATGAATCTGTACCTTTTTGGCATGAAGGACAGAGAAGGTTGTCCTATAAATTCTCCTCAGCCCCTCTCCGTTTCTCTCTCTCTCTTCCTGTTGTTTGTTCTCCCTCTCGTTCTCTCTATCCCCACTCCTTCTTGAACTCTCTCTCCCACTTCACTCCCTTTCTCTTCGTTCTCTGTGCATTTTATATGCACAGAGACAGATCTACACTGAGGAGACTGTACAAATACACTCTGCAACTATAGAATCAGTATCATAATAAAATATTCAATAGTATCATTGCCTCCAGGGACAGTGGATGTGCAAAGGGCAGGCTGTGTATTATATTGTATTTGGTGCTGTCAGTATAGAATAGCCTATTTTTGCATAGCCTAGGTTTGTAGGCTATGGCTGCACAATGAAAGCTGTTCGGTTAATTGCTTTATCGTGTTTATTTGTGTGTTGCAAACTACGACGAAAGCTTTGGACACAGTTCTGATGATTTCCACCTGTCAGGTAATTAATAATTCAAAATACCTCTCCAACTTCTGTGTAACCGCACCTTTCCAAATCAAACAGCCAAATCAAACACATGGTCCTCTGTGCTAGAAAAAAGACTGTTATTCCTGTTTCAGGCTTTAGTCAAGGTGGTTCAGGAAAAGCCAATCCCCCTCAAGCTGGGTTTGGTTCAGACAGAATTTTGAATGTGCAAGGTCGAGTCGGGGTGGAAGTTTTAAACCCTGGTTGACTTTCTCTTTTCTTAACACATTTTCCATGGTCTTTCATTTTACCTCACCGACTCCACATGACTCTCTCTCTCTGTCTTTCTCTCTCTGCGTATGTGTGTCTGGTCAGTCACCTTTAAGTTCATTTTATCCTGCGGACATGCTGTAGGTGACATCTGTAGAAATATGGCAGTCAGAGGGCAGTTAGGATAGACTAAAAGCAATAAAGATATTTAAACATATAAGATCTAACTCTTTCCATATGGATCTATATATCCACATAGGTTTATGGGCACACTTGCAACTTTTGTCATCCCATCACTCATTATGAAACAGGATGCATTATGAAACAGGTCTGGCCGCACAAAATCAGATTTTGCTCACATTGCTGGTTTCACATTGAGGTTTACATTGTCAACAGACTTATTTGTAGTCCTGATGCAGTCCAGCCACAATACACACACTGTGCAAACAGCAGACAGACGGACAGAGATTTAAATAACTGCAACCACAGGCGACACCGAACAGTGAGAGTGGATGCACAGCAATCTGATCTCATAAAATCTGATCTCATAAAATCTGATCTTTAGAATCAGATCTCAACACTCTGGCAATGATGTCATTTTGATCTGATTAGGATTGAATATATAACTGCAAATACATTTTAAACTTTCAAAATGCCCTCCAATAAACATTTCAAAATGCATTCGAAAGCTTCAATTACTAATTTCCATATTTTTTTTAATGTTTTTTTTCCAGTGAAACTTTCATGTCTTCTGTTTAAAGGAAAAAAATCTGTCTTAAAATAGAATAGTCCAATTATCCCTTTTGATCTTGGACAATTAAGTCTAGATGTCAATATTAGAAATTACCATGTCCCTGCTATATAGATAAGATTCTAACCTGTGAGAGAACTTGAACCAAGATGGTGATTTTCCTGAGATATGGGTTATACTTGCTAGGTTGAGTACTGTCAGCACTAGATGAAGTAAAACCTATTTCGGTGTAAACGGCCGGTCAAAATCACCGTCCAATTTATTGTGAGTGTAACAGCTCCAGGTGTCACGTCAAAATTTTTGGGAGTTGTCATGTGGATTCTGTTTTTAGGAGATATTTTTATTTTAACATGCTTTTTGGTGTTGTGGCAAGACAAAAATCCTCATCCAACTACTTGTGTTCAGAGAACGGTGTGTTCCTGAGAAATCTGCCACTTTCATCTTGCCATCAAAACAAACTGAAGTGGCCTTACTTTGTGCTGATTGCTGTTGCGTTGTCATGGTTTCACATCCATTAGCAGAATGGCTTGAGATTTGTTTGACATAAACTGAGGCGAAAGCACAGAATGTTTGTCTCCTTAAAATAGTGGTGGCATTTTCTCCCTTGAAGTATCTGTCTGGGAGGCAAGTGGCGACGCTAAAACTTGTCAAGCAATTTAGTGGCCTCAGAGTTCAGCCCACAATTGACAAAACAGCAGTGTTCCCTCGGCTTTCTGAGTTGGGGCGGGGTGCCACTTTACACATCACATTTGAGCCTTTCATTGAACTTTGCGCAGCTTATAAACTTCTTTGGTAGATCTGGTTTGGTGACACTTTCTGACTCATTCTATCCATTTGTTTTCCTCTCCATCAACTGTTTATCTCTTGTCACTGGCTCCTCTTATCGGCTCTCAAATCTGTTGTCCTGAAGGCTCACCAGATGACGGCTTCGTGTTTCACCACAAAGCACATTAATGTGCTTCTTAATCTGCAGGCTCTGGTAGGTGCTAGGCTGCTGAAAAAAGCAGGGAAACTGTGGAGAAGAAATGTCTGGAGTTGTGTGTGTTAAAAAGCCTGAAATCCCACAAAAAAAAAAGAATCCTGAAAAGTCACATCCCTAAGCATTTTGTATGCTGCTGCGTTGGTCAGTTGCTGTTGCTGCTGGCGCTTTGCGTTGGTCCGCATTTTGTATGCTGCCAATGTTTGTCTCAAGGTGACTATCCTGGTGAAGTTAAAATGAAAAGAAATGGATAAATGTGCCTAAACAAAAGAAACTATACAAAGCAGCTAGTGAAGATTTTCAGACTGGAGCGAGGCTTAGCCGAAAATCATCCCAGATTGAAGTTATTTGAGGAGGGCGGCTGCGATGGATTGAAACTTGAAACTCTTCGAAATGGTACTAGTAAGTGGGCTCCATTAGAGAAGTGGCAGAGGAGAGGAGAGGAGTTGAGCTCGCAACCTAATCACTTCTCAGACATACTTGGTTTTAGAAGTTTATGGTCTCAGATTATTTAGGAACATTTCGTGCACAAATGTAACGCAACGCCTCAACCCCGCTTCTCTCCATCAGCCCAGAACTGTTCGGGCCTGCGGACGTGTAACCAGTGCTTGGAGCAGCCCGAGTGCGGCTGGTGCGGAGATCCGAGCAGCACGGGACGGGGCCTGTGCATGGAGGGCTCCTACCGGGGGCCCATGAAGAGGCCGGCTAAACAGGGCCAGCAGAGCCAGTCCCAGGACATGAGCTTGGAGCCGGCCATCTGCCCGAAGGACAAGGGCTACGAGTGGGCCTTCATTCACTGCCCTGGTGAGAGACATCCACTTACTGTCGCACTGAAATGATAGGCCATATGTCATAAGTATATGTATGTGTCAGATGATAGAGAGAGCTTTGATTACCTATTGACTATAACGTCTTAAGTTTCAAGAGATGTTCTTATCAGGGATGTCTATTACACCATCCCTATGCAACTAATCCCTCCCTATTGACTCCATGCAACCTTAGTAATATGCTATAATGCTCAAGCCACAGTCTGTGCAACCACATCATGTAAGCTGATAACATACTTACTGCAAGTTGTAACTTGAGAAGCTCTCAGTGTGAGGAGCTCTCAGTCACTCTCAGTCAAAATTAGTGCTATTTTGTGAGATGTGAGCATACATTTTGGCAAATCTGGAAGTCATGCATTGCTGATTTTGCTCACCAGGAAAGACCAGAGTATGTGCATTAGGTCTTTCATTTTATCAAGCCTGTAGGGCTGAAACCCTATGGTGCCACTGTATTTTATGTTTAAAATGGTATTCCTTTACCCTCGAATAGTCCTGTCTTTACTAGTGGACATTCAAAACAGTATCTTGTATACACTGCCTCCTATCCAGAGAGTGGGGCACAGCTTGACACATTTTGTTTTTAAATATTGTTTGAGTTAGAGTATTTGTTTAATATCTGGTTGTAGAGATATGTCTTTGCTGCAGTGACGTACCATAAGTAGACCTCTACAACATACCAGTCATGTAAAGTTCAACTGAAAGTGGTAGAAGAAATGCTACAACTTACCCCAAAGGAGGGGTTAATTGTGCCAAGCTACGAGGCTTAGTGCTACACACCTAAGAATGGCTGCAAAATCAACACAAACAAGTTTATCTTAATATAAATCAGTGTTACATGAAATGAACCCTTCTTATTCTAATTACAAAATTATCTTTGTAATTTCTTGCCAATAGGAGGCTTATTTATATTGCCAATGGGAGGCTTAACTGTAGGTTCATCAAACTCCCTGGTTGATAACAAACATCTAATGGCTGCAGCCATGTGAAGAATATTGAAAATGCAAAGCCTATTTATAAAATAATATTTGTTATATGTTATATATTTTATTATAATGTGCCTCCATGCTCCACCTCCCAAGCAGTGAGAATGAGGACTGACTGACTTACTTCCCTGTTATTGTCTTTCTATGCCTCACTCTTTAAATAAACAGTGAAGAGAAAAGTGTTGCTCCTCTAGCAAGCAATGAGAACAACCCTGTGAGTTCAGCTTGTGTAAAAACTATGCTGTGTATTAGCCACAGGGAGGATGATCCAAAATGATTATGTGAATTACACACACAGTAATCGAAAACCACGCTATAAAAATACTTGTGTGAAGTGAAAACAACACAACTCACTTCTTGCAGTAAATGGAAACATAAACATGCATTCTTCACGTCAGAGGTGGATGAATGTGAGCATGTTAGCAGAAATTCATCTTCCTTGCCCCGAAACAATTAAATTAAAAATCCACTTTAGTTTTGCCTTGTGTTGGTTTGTTCTCCACTCTCCAGTATGACCCTATTAATACACTAAGGATATTATACCTCTATGAGACACGCTGACCTCTGAATGGGCTTGATTCAGAATTTTTCAGGTTCATTTATCGTTTTTTTTAAATAATATGTGGTTCACTAAGCAATTGCAGAAAATTGAGGCAATATTCTGAAACTCTGACCCCGCTGTCACATACATTTAGAGCCTGTCTTTGTTTCCTCCGCAGCGTGCCAGTGTAACGGCCACAGCACGTGTGTGAACGGCAGTGTGTGTGAACAGTGCCGTAACCTCACCACTGGCCCTCACTGCCAGACCTGCATGCCTGGTTACCATGGAGACCCTACCAATGGCGGCAAGTGCCAAGGTGAGAGCCATACCTTCACAGAAATTTGAATTATTCTACACACACAGGTTTGCATGGATTTATTTATCAGCATTTTGGTCAAATAAAGATAATTGGTGTACTACATTTTTTTGTTTGTATTCACCTACATACAATACACCTTCTTACTTAAAGCTGTGATCACTGTCCATTTTCAGACCCTGGTCAAAATGAAAGTACCACCTGCATTGAGGCTTTCTTTATCAGTGATAACTCTATAACACTTTGAGTGTTTTTTCATAGTTTTTGTCCTCATCCCCTAGAAGAAAAGCCTTCCATGTTTGTCATGGCGGAAGAAAATGCCATCATAGATGCCATTTCAGATCTTTCCATAAATACTAAAGTGGGATCATATTTGGTTATTAATTACCGCTTGGCACATTGCTAATATCATATTTTTCTTCAAAATATTGGGTAAGCACTTTTGCCTTATTGATAAGGGCCCAGTCACCTTAAACTGCTTCCATCAAGAAAGAAATGCATCATGGGAAGAAAGTGGTTACTCAGAATAGTTATGCTACTGATGATTACAATTTAGCCTAGTCCTCACCCTTCCCCTGCTTTATCATAGTGCTTCCTTTTATTTGGAGTAGACCCTGTGTGTGTATCTGCAGTAGTAATGCAACATGTAATAATTAGTTACATAATTAGTTGTAATGTGTTGTGTGATGAACATACAGTAATATAGTATCATAACCAATAGAGGGCACTATTGTGTATTGATTAGAATGTGTGAAAATGCGTGAGGCCTGTTTGATTAAAGAGAGAATCAATCCATATAGTGAATAGGCTTCATGTGTTTCAAGACTGAATGTCAACAAAAACCTGAGCAAAGCCAAAGAAAGAGGTTTCTGGTATTATATTGTTGATTATGGCAAGTCAGTTGAAATATCAGTCTCGCTCAAGACATTGAAATCTCAATATTCACCTTACTGTCCTGACATTGGAACCGGTACAGACCAGATTTGCTACTCTGTGTGAACTGAAGGTCAGGTTGAAGGTGAAAGACTCCGTTCCTGCAGTATCGTATCACATAGTATCGTTCCTGTAGTATTTTTTTTTTCCACCCTAAAACCCCGCATTGAAAATAGAAATATGTGTAATCTTGATTTTGATTGACTTTCCCTTTCAATATCGGTTGGTTCTGGACACACACGCGCACACACACACACACACACACACACACACACACACACACACACACACACACACACCTCAGTCACAGTAATTTTAGATAACGCAAGAGGTTTCGTTAAATGCCTTATATCCACAAACGTAGGCTGACAACTTACTATTTACACCCATTCTCCACATTAAATCCAGCAGGCATTATGTGCTTTGCTTTCAAAACCAAATTGCCTTGTAAATAGCAGGTTGCAGTCACTCAAGCAAATTTACTCTGAATGCACTGAGCAGGAGACACAGATAATAAACCTGCATTATGTATGTACATCACTGTTCAAAAATCCAATCAAAACAGTTTGAGATTTAAAAAAAAAGACCCTTGAAAATGTAAATTATCACAACATTACAATTACATCTATTGAAATGTGTATGACTTTGCCTTTCACACTGCTATGTTTCCTCACCCGGCAGCCCCACCCGAGGCATAAGAGTGTTTGAAGCCTGGCCCAGGGTGTTTTGTTATTGAATGAATTGGAGATTGACCGAGGAATGGTATTGGAGCTTCCTTGTCAAGAGGAGATTTGCCCATGCCGTCCCATTTGAGACATGAATAGCATTCCTGAGAAATGATGTGTAGGTCATTGTTTGAATTGCTGCACATGGGATCCACACACACACACTCACACACACACACACACACACACACACACCTGGGAGCTTTGTGGTCTCCGGTATAATCTGCTAATGCATAGGCTATAGCCATTACATGTAAAGTGAAACTACACAGTTGAGCACCTGTGAAGTGAAAATTCTTATGGCTGTCTTTGCTTTAGAGCCCGAGGAAAAAAATGACCCAAATTCATTAAGTTCCATTATGACTTTAGCCATGGATTCATGCTTTCATTTGAAGATAAGGAATCCATTGCATAATGACCTAGTGCATATTCAGTTTTTTGTATTGCGTACATTAGGCATTTAGCAGATCCTCTAACCACCGTGACTTGCTCAAAGTAAAATTAAATTAATGTGTCACCAACACCATAAACTGTCAGTGAGTGGTGCAGGAGATAGAAGGACAAAGTGCCAAGGCAGTCAATTAAATAAAAACATTCCAGTCACCAGTAATACTCATATGCCCCGTCTTAGGAAATGTGCTAAGAAGGATGTTTAGCACTGAAATACTGTGTCCGGTGACCCTGCTGTAATAAACCTTTACAATGTTGAATTTAGGTCATTGAGAACTGAAAGGAATGGGTCAGTTATTGTGCTGTAAATGCAAATCTGAAACGGTGCTACAGCACTGTATGAGCCAATTCACTCATGCTTCGCCCATCCGCTGCTGCACTCTTTGATTCCATGTAGGCAACATTACCATTTTTACATAACGTGGTTTTAGTCTAAACACATGCACAGGCTATAGTGGTGTCCGAGCTGGGGGCCGTATTTTTCTCCTCCGTGTATCATAACCTCTCCAGCTGAAGGTCAGCCGTTCTTAAGCAGGGGGGGAATACTAAAGCATCTGTCTGGGTTTTCTGCTGTGACATGGATTGTGGGAATTGTAGGCTTTACTGTAGCCTCAGCATAGCTCGATCTAAGGTTTAAACTAAGAGTGGAGATGTGCAAGCGAGCGTACATACACACACAAAAAAACCCAAACCCTCACTTTATTCATCAGCGTGTAATGCTAATCAAAAACCTAACTGTCCCTCTGTTCTCTCTCTGTCACTCTCCCCTTTCTCCCCCATCTTCCTTCCCATCTGTGTTGCTCTGCCCCTTCCAGCCTGTAAGTGTAATGGTCATGCCAGTGTGTGCCAGGTGTTAACTGGCAAGTGCTTCTGCACCACCAAGGGGATCAAAGGAGACCAGTGCCAGCTGTGAGTACTCCACACACGCACACACACACACGCACACACCCACACAGAAATGTATTGTCGTATTGTAGTATTTAAAATGGCCATGTATTCCAAACATCATCGTAAAATTTTGCATCTACGACAGCACGCAAACAAATGAACGTATAAGATTTTGTGGAATAGGCTTTCAATAGCTCCACATCAGGCTATGGCCAGCTTCTCTCACTAAAGACCCTAATTCCAACCACATCTAGCAAACTTTTGATGGGCAATACAGAGGTCAAACGGGGGGTGTGCTGTCGATGTCCCGACTGAAATCGCTGACTTAAGGTAACGTCAATCAAAAGTGAGCGTCAAGGCTGCCTGTCGCCTGGCCAGTAATCACTTGGGATGGAGCCCCGAGGAAACGCTGAGGGCTATTTCAAGCGCGACAGATTTTGACAAGTGAGACAGATACATATGGGAAGGTGTTATGTGCCGTTTATGATATTTTGGGTAAATTGCGAAATAAAAAAAAATGTATATTGGTTCTTGGATTCCAGCCGTCCCACGTATTAATGACCTTCTTGTGTCTTCATTGACACACAAAATGTATGTATGTGTATATATATGTTAAATGTGTATACTCACATTATGTGTTTAGGAATTTTGACACAGTCTTACTTTTCTTTTAAAGTCCCCATGAAATGAACTCCCATTACTTTTACTTCCTGGCAAACAGAGTATCTTTCATGGTGACCTCATGCTGCGCTAGTAGGTGTAAATATAAATTCCCAAACCAATAAAGCCATCAGATTTTTGAACAGTCCCGCCCCTCCGCACCCCTCCCATCAAATAAAATTGCCTTTCTCTCGCTGACTCATATTCCATTGGTTTAGACTTGTGAATGATCCCTCACTGCATTATGTCCCGCCCCAACAACCTGTTTCAACTGGAAATCCGTCAAATCCAGGACGTAAAGATGCCGTTTCATGGGGTCTTTAATTACAGAATGGGTTTCGTAGGCTGTAAGGTCACAGAGGTTACACAGAACATAAAGAACCCTGTAAATTTTCAGTCCAAATGAATTAAATTACCACTGAAGTTAGTTGCATTCCATTTTCATGACGCAGCAATCACAAGAACATGGATTTCTGAGTGCTCAGAGCAGCCCAGTTTCTGCTGGTGTGGAGGATGGGACGCTGTAATGATTTGGTGGTGTAAACAGAGAGAACCATCACTTGGTATTATTGGCCTTCAACTCCACCTCCAGGACGATTTCTGCTGACACGGTGGATTCTCCTGGTGCTAGAGGACCCTCTCTCGTTATCTATCTGCTTTCCCAGTTGTAAGCAGAATGGACACTTAAGTTTTTAATACCCCTAATGCAGTAAGAGTTATGGAGGGGTCATTGGCAAACATGAGCACGCACACACACACACACACACACACACCCACACACACCACGGCACAATTTTTCTCTCTTTCTCTCTAAAGCAATATACCCTCGAAGTGTCTCCCACACTGTGTACCGACTACAAAACCACTTTGTCTGCCTGCTGTGGCTGGTCCACACGTGTGCATGCATGTGTGTGTGTATGCATGTGTGTTTGTGGGTATGCTAGTGTATGTATTCACTCTCCTCATGTTCAGGTTGTGGCCATCTCTACTGGTTCTACTGGTAATTGAAGCCTTTGGACAAAATGTCCTTTGGTGTTTAGTCAGATTTTAGTCATGTCATATTGATTCAATTTAGTCATTTTAGTTTAAAATGGCGCATAACTTAAGTCAACAAAAATAACATTATATTTGATGGAAATATGCCTTCTTCAGCAACAACTCTTTAACTGGAGATTAGACAATTTAGTGTAGATTACACAAACATTTAGACATTTACTGTACATTTCCAAATGTATCTGTTGGTGTGGGAGCTGCATACATTCACATCTAGGAGCTGTGTGATAGTACAGTGATGTTGTCATGTCGAGAAATAGGCATCGCACTTTGTATGCTAATGTGAGTCTGTGATTGGATAATAATAAGCCACATCTGTCACAATAAGCATGTGTTTACATTTGCTGGTGAGTAAAACTAACTTAATGTCTGTGATTGGATAATATAAGATACAGTTTTCTGAGGTTTCTGCCAAAGTAATAAGCTGCGACATTTTCATATACAGTAAATGCATGTCTGTTTTGCTGCTCTCTGATTGATATAAAACAACAGTGATTCAACCTACGCCCAGTTCATGAAACCTTTTACATTTGCTGTTCTAAACATCTCTGGTGCAGGAAGTGATGTGTTTTGTGTTTGCTGCAGCGGCAACAGCAGTTTGTTTGGAATAAACAGAAGACAAACTAGGTAGTTGGCATGAGCAGTGATCGCCACCATGGCCGAACAGACAAAGAAAAGATTGCTGCCAACAGAAATTCAAACTTCATCAACAGAAGATCCAAGGAAAAATCAACACAGTACTGGACACACTGCTTGACTGTGAAGTGCAGTGCAAAAACACCACAGCAGTGACCGCTTGGCACCAAAGATGTCTCACAGATTGCCACTTTAACAAAACATTGATTTTTGTTCCCAAGGATAGCTCGGATAATTGTCTCCTGCAAGAAGGCAGCAGCACATTAGGTTACATGAAAAAAGAAGATTTAAAATAAAAATTTTAAAATTATCTACTGTAGTGAACATATTCACAAAATGCAAGCAAAAGCTTGCACAACAAGAGCGCAACAAAATCAGAGAGGGAGAAAGAGACAGAAAGAAAAGAAGAGGAAATGAGTATCCAGAGTAAAGGGGGGGGGGGGGGGGGGAGGGGGGACTTCTTCAAAGCATCAACACTATCTGTCGACCTTAGAATTGTGAATAAATAAATGAGATCTTGCACTAATGAGGAAATGTCACATTTATCACTGGCAGCAGATGGAATGCAATGCAATGCAGAGCAACACTCAGATAGCAGGTGGCTAACAGATGATGCAAACGACTCATATTTTCTACCCCACAAAATCAGACTGGAGTATCAGAATAGGCCAGTCACCAGCAGGCCGATCATCATCACCCATTTAGAGGGAGGAGCTGCCTGTGCAGATAGGGAGCCAGGGATGAGGAAGGTTCCTTTCCCAATGTAACCCATTACTGATTATCAGCTTAAAATGGTAATCAGTAATGCAAGCCACTAGAGTATGTAGTTAATTTATTCCAATTCAGAGAATGTGATTTGATTAGTGTTGTCATTACAAGCAACCATTATTTCAGGGGCTGTAAAGTCATGTTAGTGTCTGTAGTCTCACACTCAAGATGCCTTTTCCCATTCAAACATGTTTGAGTAATCCAACAAGTAATCACCTATTTTTTTCAAATGCAATCTGATTTATGTGTGTGTGTGTGTTTTGGCGGTTGATGGAGAGATAGAGAGAGGGGGGGAGGGGAGGTGGGGGTTGTTTACAGTTACCTTTTTTGTAATATAATTTCTGGTATCCCATTACATGTAATCATTTCCTCTCTGACCCTGCCAGCCGGAGCATCCCGCGCAATAACCCTAAAACAAAGATCTCTTCACCGATTCCTCTGCGCAAGGGTACACTCCCTTTTCAACAGATGTACACACTTGTGCGCATGGGCACGTACTCGCACACGCGTGCTTACACACATGCACCGCCATCACCACCAATGCCATTAAGAGCTCAAAATAATAGCTGCAGTAATGAAGCGAAGGGTGCATCAGTGCAGAATAGAATTGTCTTTGAAAACAATTGATGGGGACTGTGCTGCGTTACAGTGATGAGCCACACAACAGTGGTGAGGGGAAATTTTTTATTATGATGCTCATTTCCATGCATACATTTTTCAGGTCCTCTCCCTGTGCTGGAAGTAACAGGGTTAGCTCTGAGAGCGTGCACGTGTATGTGCATGCTCCTGAATGTGTGAAGGACATTGTGTAGGTTCATAGCACATTTCTTTTGTTTGTGTGTGTGTATGTGCGTGTGTGTGTGTGTGAAGCATTTTGTCTGTTAAATCAGTGTGTGTGTGCACGAGCACATACAAAGGTCCAAGTCAAGTGTAGATCAAATTAAGATACAGTGAAGGGGATCGCCTGAAGTTCAGATGTGTGCACGCATGCGTGCAGGTGTAGATTAAATTAAGATACAGTGTAGTGGAGTTGCATTATGTACTGCGCTACGAGAGTATGTGTGCGTGTGTGTTTCGCCATCTGAAAATGCCAGGCAGCTGAAACGCCCAAGGAGTGATG
Source organism: Centroberyx gerrardi (assembly GCF_048128805.1). Taxonomy (NCBI): domain Eukaryota; kingdom Metazoa; phylum Chordata; class Actinopteri; order Beryciformes; family Berycidae; genus Centroberyx; species Centroberyx gerrardi. The sequence goes on from NC_136016.1 coordinate 14,757,215, forward strand.
TTCTGCAAGGTTCAAAAGCCTGTGGCGGCATTTGTCCTCCGTCCTTTGTACCGTGGTGAAAGAGCACTCTGCCCTGTCCTTCCCTGTTTACCATTAACAGTGTGAGAGGCAGAGCTCGTCTCGCCCCGCTCAGTCCCCTGCCCCCAACGCACAGCTGATGTGATGGATCCTTCCGGTGAACTACAGTTTGAAAAGCCTGGTTGATCAGGCCAATTAACGTTGTTAAAGCAATGCATTAGTATGTATCTTTGTGTGTGTGTGTGTGTGTGTGTGTGTGTGTGTGTGCACCCTAGGGTTGTACGATATGAGGGGAAAAGACTATATTGCTATTATTTAAATTAATTATTGAGTTGAAGTACGTATATACTGTGTATATATACACAACGAATGAGTTAATATCTCCTATCTCCTTGTTACAAGGGTAAAAGCACAGAGTCATTGGTCCACTAGAAATTGGCCATTAGGATGAATATCCCATAATCTCATTATAAGTGAAACCATTTAGGCTAATTTCAAAAATGTATTTACTGTAACTGGCTTGGAACGCTCAACAGAACTGCAGAAAAATAGAGCTGTCACATGACTCTATGAACAATATAATATAAATATAAAAAAATACTCGTTAATAGCTCAAAATATTTTCAGCAGCAGTGCCTCGAAGCACATTATCATAAAGCACATTTTTACAACAAAGTTAAGTGCTATTTCACAAGGCATTATCAGGTGTTGAATGCAAGCTTGGGTTACACTCTTACTGCTTAGGAGCGTAGTAGTTTTTGCTATGCATTCTGAATTAATTTCTCAATGGTGTTGTTAAAGGTGCTGGAACAAGCTGGTTGTGTTTCCTCGTGTTGTCGCTGCATCTGTCTGACAGTTTTTGCCTGGTACCTTTAGTTTGTGATCACGTCTGCCTCCTGAATCCAAAACGCTGCCAAACAACTGATGCTGAATTCTTTTTTAGGGACCGAATCATCCTCATTCACTGTAACATTGTTACTAACAACCACCTCCTCCTCAGTGGCATTCATGTGTTTCAGTTGGCTTGCTTCCCTCCTCCGCTCTCTAACTATCCGGCTATCCTCTCACTGACTGTTCCACACTCCGTCTGATATTCGCATTCTAACAAGTTAGTTTTAATTGGTAGAGTGTAAAACAGAATAATTGTTGAACAACATCTTAATGGTGTAGATGTCTTGCGTGTTCATATTTCAATTTCAGCTTGATTCATTGTGCAACCCTAGTGTACACATGCATTATTACTCACGCCTTTTGTCAGGTAGAGTACAGCAAAATGATGGCAAATTAGCTCAAAGTAAATTGCAGCACAGTTAAGTGGTTGAGGGATTGCCTTTGTGTTGTGTTTGTGTGCACGTGAGAGAGAGAGAGAGGGAGAGGGAGAGGGAGAAGAATGCATCAAAGACGAGAAAGGAGAAAAAGAACACTGCATTGCCATATGTCCCTGCTCATCACATGCATTTGCAAATCTATGCACATTTCAAACTACACACACATGCACTGAACACCGGATGGCACTCCCTTGACATTACCAAAATTATATCGCTTGGCAGTACTTCATTTAAAAGTCAAACGCCGTGCTATTTTGGTCGATGCTGCAAAATCACTGTTGCCGTGTGAAAACTTCGGTACTCCTGTTCTTGTGATTATGCTAACTTGACCTAAAGGTTTACATTGTGTTACTATGGGCTGAGCAAATTGCATGACCCCAGGGCCCAAGAAACCCACTGAAAATCTGCTCTCTTTAACAGATGCAGAGGCATCAGTCTGTGCAAAGCAAAGTGTTACAGTAGAACTTTGTTTATCCAACTCTGCGGGAAGGTGTTGGGAACAGTGAAATCTATCTGAAATTTGAAATGCCTAGTTACAATTTAGAGACCAAAGCTAATTCAAAATACCAAATGAACCTGGATAGATAATCTATAGACTGATTTTAAAGAGTAGTGTGCATAGGAGGTCTGCTTGAAGTTTGAGTGACTACTTCTTGTAAGAAGAATGGAAGAAATTTCCTTAATCCAGATGTGCTAATGTGATAGAGACTCATCCAAACGGAGTGAAGGTATACACACTCTTAAACTAAACACCAAGGTTCTGGTTACTGTATCCAAATGAAAGTAAAAGTCTGATTTAATGGATTTTCAATGGCTCCATACACACAATTTTCAAAGTGATCATATGCTTTGCTCTCTAAAATGATCTGGTAGACTGGTGTGTTATCAATCTATAGTTCAGTTACATAAGCTTCTGCTCCTCATCCTTGTGCATGTGGAAAACACTCAAAAGGAAGAGAAAATGTCTACAGTTCATACAGCACACTAAACATTGTACAAAAGGAATATACCAAAAGCAAGACGTTAATCTCAATCCATAATACAATCTCAGTATTGTGCTGTAGCCTTCTCATGATATTCTACTGCTATTAAACCAGTATCAATATTTTGACCTAATATACTCAGACCTCTGCCAGTGACATCATCACCCCATCCAAATCTTTAAAGTTCTCTGAAAACAGTCCATCTCCAAAAGTAATATAACTTCATCTCAACCAGTTACAATCCCAGAAAAAATGAGGTTCAGTTGTGCAATTTTTCTATTGTCAGTAATCAGTTACTGAAATTTTTCTAATTGTTTGTGAGGTCACTGGAGGAAGGCTTTGAAATTATACATTGCCTGCTGCTGACTTTTTATAGAGAAGGCAAATTAAACCACTGGTCATTGGCCGCTCACTGGCGCCGTATCACCTTGAAATTCGAATATGTCTTGGAGATCCATCCCTTGAAATGAATCCACCTTGAGTGGTGAAGTAGGGCTATTTCTATGTAGGATTATTTATTTAACACAAATATCCACCTGTGTTAGTTTAGTTTGCTCCAAGGACTTGAGGGATAAAACTTGGTTCATAACTTTATTGAACAGTAAAGTTGCACCTGAGATGCTGCATCCCAGCTGGTTCTGTGCTCTGACCCTTCAGGTGATTCGTAAAGTTTGCTGCGGATCACTGTGTTGGCGTGATAAACAAAAAATAAAAAATGCAGAAAATTCTAATTAACTTTTACAAAATAACAGATTATTTCCTCTTTGTCAGAACTAAGAGACTTGATGAGGCGCCAACAGCAGGAGCTAATGCGCTGGCACTTGGCACGCACAGCTCCTGATAAGAAGCATTCTTGCTATCAATCTGTTAGTGCTCTTCTTCATCTTGTTCACTCCTTCTCTGTTTTCCTCATTGCAGATGTGACTCAGAAAACCGTTACCTTGGCAATCCACTCAGAGGAACCTGTTACTGTGAGTAATTCTCCATCGGACAGCTACTTACTGGAGAGACAGCTCATACACACACACTCACACACACACACTCACACCGTCTCTGCTCTTCTCTCTCTCCCTTTCTCTCTCAGATCTCATATGTAGCATTATGGCTGTATTTAGCAAAGCAAAAAGTAACTTAAATGTCATTAAAAGCGGGTCTTTTTTTAGGAGCTGCCAGGAGCCTTTCAGATCCAACTTATCCAAACAGATCAGGGGAAAAAAGTTTTGTGAATTCGTATGTATCCTCCAGATAGTAGTATCAAAGAATCTACAGTTAGTCAGTCAATTCATCCATTTCCTCCCTCTTGCCACTCTCACTGCCTTCCACACACCCTAGTAGGCGAATGACTCAATTAGATTGATTAGTCAAGTAGTTATATATGTCCGCTCCAGGTTTTTTTCCCACAAACTTCTACACTTCCACTCTTCTGCTCAGGGCAGATGGAGCACTTTGGCACTTTTGCACCAGGGGCACTTGTGTGGTAACAGAATGACTTGTCGTGAAAATGTCAAGTGCATCAGAAGGAGTGAGTGATTGGGCTAATCAAGGAGACGGAGGAGTCAAAATCCTCCACTTGTCTACTCACTCACACACTCACTCACTCACTCACTCATTCATCTGAGAAGTTGGCTAAATGTTAGTTTGCCCAGAGTGAGAAGTACAAGCCGTATACGTCAAGGTAAAAGATTCAAAAGGCCAAAGGAACCTCATGCATGTTTCTGCGTTTATTTGCATGTGTGACTGCAGTGTCCTTCACTGTACTGCAGTGCTGAGTGATTTGTTATGAACCCCCGTCCACCACAGCAGTACAGACAGCAGTACAGACAACAGTCCCCTTGCCAAGGCTTTGTCCCTTTGAAATGCCACAGCCTGACACCCATCTTAATGAGGGAAGACGGGAACTAAACATTGTTTTAACCTCTGCACACCACAGGGACTTGCCTCTTAAACTCTGATTTTAATGCCTTATATGCGATATTATAAAATGATACTCCTCACAGTTTAAAGAGCCATTGAGTAGTCTCTTAATAGTATTAACACGTCATGCTCATAGTGAAGATATCAAGCTGCCTCAATGAGTGTATTAGTTGAGTTCTCTCTGTAGTTGGTGTTTTTGTGCTCACTTCCGTTTCTCTTCTAAACTGTTCATGCAGTCAGTACCATTTGATAGCCCAATGCATACAGAGTCACTCAAGCAAACACACACAAACTGTGGTTGCCAGGAAAGAAGAAAATTGACTTTTATACGGAAAATTCAAATTAACAATGGCACTTTTTATACACGATGAAAAGAAGAAAAACAAACCCATCTGTGACACAAAATGGGATAATGATACAATCCAGAGTTTATTTTGCCAATTTATATTTTGTACATATTCACAATATTTGACTTGTACATGTAAATACATTTTTGCTAAGTTAATAATGGTAATGAATGAATACATGACAATTCACAATTTATGAATAATGTGATACTTAATTGATCACCTTGTAATAATAGTCAAAATTAGACTTTAATTCTTTATCATATTATTTTAATTCTTGTGACAGTTTTTGGCAACTCAGGTTGTGGTTTGAACAGTGTGTCTCTCCCTGAATCATCCCTAAAATCTCATGAAATCAGTACTTGTCAACTTGGGATGTCTGTGTCTGTCTCCTTATTGTTGTAGTAGTAATACCTGATACCACACTCAGAGCCATAATCATGAGGAACATGTTCAACAACAGACAAGAAGCATGATTCATAAAACATTGCTTATTTCCTGGTTTTGGTAGAAGTGACTGACCCATTGTTTCCTGTGTAACTTCCTGAACAGACAATCTCCTGATCGACTATCAGTTCACCTTCAGTCTCATCCAGGAAGACGACCATCACTACACAGCCATCAACTTCATGGCGTCACCTGAACAGGTAACTATGGGGGGAGAGTTCATGGTCAATAAAGGGCTTCCTTAAATGAGTCTTAAGTTCGTAGGGGTGACATAGGCATAGCACTCTCTCAAATAGCAGCTCCTCTTTTATTGTACAGTTATAAATGTAACACTTGTACAGACCTTCATCAGACATACTAATGATGAGATAAAATAGACCTATATACTAGAACAGGCGACAGATGGAAATCTGTTGTATTTTAAGATCTACAGTAAAAGATGAGTTCCACGTGAAATGGGAACAATCTTTTCTGAAAGATTTAAATAAGATTTCTGTCCCCCATGAAACACTGAATCTGCTCTCCTAGGGGTTAACAATGATGTCCAGATAGTTGCAGACTCTGCGGTAATTGTTCAATGATTGTTCTTTTCGCTCTGGCTTCGATTGCTCCGTAGTTTATCTGTCTTGTCAGCTCTGAGTCTATAAATGAATATTTAGCCTAAAGTAACCTTATGTTCTCCTTTTGAAGGCCAACAAGAACTTGGACATGTCTATCAACGCATCCAACAACTTCAACCTCAACATCACCTGGTCGGTGGGATCAACAGGTACTTGACCTTTGACCTCTGTAGTTTAATTATAGTGTAGAAGAAATTACCCTCTCTATTTTTGTTTCTGCATTGGTCAATTGACACTTGGCAAAACTGAGAATACAACCAGTGCGTTAATCAGTTTTTCTTTACCTCTTCTCACTGTGTCTTAAATTCACCCATTAGTCTGTGAAAATGCTGTCACTTGGAATGTCTTTGAATGTAGTTTTTAGCTTCCTTGTTTTTTTTTTTTTATTAATCAATGAATTTATTCTTTTTTTTGCATTTTTACCTCTATTTGACAGTTCCGAGTAGAGATAGACAGGAAAGATTGTGAGAGAGAGAGAGAGAGGGGTAACATGTGACAAAGGTCTCAGGCCGGATTTAAAACCTATAGGTTTTACATGGTACATGTCTTAGACCACTGAGCCACCAGGACGCCCCATTTTTGTTTTTTATTAAGCTAATCATATATTCAGTAGTCAGATATATGTATTCCCTCAGTTTGTATTGTACTGTATGTGCCACTGGTGAGTGGATATCTGAGGTCCCCAGAGGAAAGACACCCAAGGACACTGCAGTCCTCCAGTGCCAATATTTATCTCCTGCGAGCCCTCCCTTCCTCTCAAAAGTCAGCTGCCACTTTCCTCTATCCCCACAACACTGACATTTTCCAACCACTAAAACAGGTTAACCTCCTGTGCTCCTCTACGCCACCTCAACCTTTTCTGAGCTCTGTCATTAATATTTGAAGTTGGGTCCCCGTTCACCCGCAAAGATATTGTGTCTCAGAAGGAGCGGGGGCCCCTTCACAATCGACAAGAGCATGAAGCGTCTTTGGGGGCGGGGGGAGTGATTTCAATTAAGATAAACGTGCTCACGAAGCCACACTCAAGCTGTCATTTTCAATTCTTTTGTTTCAGAGCTGTGGGTTGGAATGTCGATGTTGAGGACCCACTGACTTGAGGAAGAATAAGAAATAGCTTGAAACATTTAGATAGATGGACAATAGACTTTTTCAAGAGTTTTGGAATTGCTTTAAATTTTTATCTTTTTCTTTATGGATAGTAAGAGACATTTAAATAGCATTCTCTCTAAAATTGATACTTCAGCCTTGGCCGTATTGAATTTTAAGAAACATGCATTACATTTATATTTCTTCTGTATTCCTCTTGGCAAGTGCTTTGCTGTGCATCCACTCTTACAGAATATATTGTTATGTTCTCAACTTTCTCAGCTTTCTAAAGATTTAGCTTGACATTAAATCTTGCTATCAAATTTCATCAGATATTGAAATATGTACCTAAATGAGGATTAAATAATAATGAAAATATAGCATCAGCCAAGGCTTCATTTGAGATTAGCAGCAGTTCTGGGCTCTGGTGGATAGGTACACAGAGCCAAAGTGAAATTATAGCTGCTAGCAGCAATATGGCGGCCAGGAACAGCTTAGCCGTTTAATTATGAGGGGAAAAAAAGGAGGATCAAATGAAATCTGTTGTGCTTAAATAATGCCTTTTTAACCTTTACATAACCAGCCAGAACACGTAGCTGTAGTAGTGTCACATTATTGTTGCACTACCCAGGTCTCAATCTCACAATCTTTCTCATCATAGGCAGGCCACACATTTATTGAGCCAGCTAGGGAATGATTCCACATGTTTTTCACAGTATGCCTTTATGAGTGCAGGGTATAAAAAGCTGGAGCATTTTGAGGGTCCCTGGTGGTCTTCATGTCCAAGAAAATGTTTTGCCACCATTACTGTGGAAGCTGGAGGCAGTGAAAAGATTTAAAAATAGACTGAAGTTATTTTTTAAAAATGGCAGTCTGCAATATAATTCTCTGCTCACTCATTTGCATATATCCTCTATATAGTTTCATCAAACATTCTAACATTTTTATCACAGATAACCTGGATGATGGTCATAATGATAATCTAGTTGGATGTAATATGTTGTGGAGATCAGTGAATTTTAATGAATGTTTGAAGTTTTAAACTTTGGACGGTCGCTATAACACCACCATCATGAAGACTGGCCCCATGTAACAATATGTGTTTCGGACTGGACTGGAATACTCTAGACAGTTTTGTGAATTTTCGTTCATGGGAAGGCAGTTTTTGTCAAAAGAAAGAAAGATATAAGGAGCACGTACATAAACAGTAGGCTGTCTGGCCACGGTCCTGGCTGCCTAATAACATTTGGAAAGAGTAGTGAACATAAGTAGACACAAGACGAATACTACTACTAAATATCAGTTGATCAATGCAGACCGATGCACACTGCATGTTATATGACCAAGTGCTGATATTGCAGAATTTTAGGTCTTTGGGGAGTCACAAATGTACTGAACACATTAGCTGATCATGGTGATCAAGATGGTGATATGGATTGAAATGGTTAATACGCGAACATGACCCAGTTATTAAATGGATAGCAGCACTTTAGTCCCTCTTTACAGCTGTTCTTTTCTCCCGATCCCTTTTTATATTTAGTATAAAACAAAATATGGCAGGCATGTGTAATTGCACAAGAAAAACTCCACACTCCACACTTTAAAGGTCAAATAAAAAGAATTTTGATGCACTAAAGACCTAATCAGATAATTGTTTATGACAGCTTTGCGCCTTCCTGCTGTCCCAAATGGCTTGATAAACCCATTAATTCGAATGGATTCATAATATTTTCTCCCAGATCCAGTTCCATCCGCCTATCTAGGTGAGCGCTCTGAGCACCACATGGCAACGTGTTGAATGTGAACTGTTTCCCCCCAACAGCTGGAACCATCTCTGGAGAGGAGGTGCCCATCGTGTCCAAAACCAACATCAAGGAATACAGAGACAGTTTCTCCTGTGAGAAGTTCACCTTCAGAAGCAACCCCAACATTACTTTTTACGTCTACGTCAGCAACTTCTCATGGCCCATCAAGATCCAGGTAAGGACTCTTCTTGTCACCTACGACTTACACATGTAAGGCAACAGAATCACGTCGTCTTTTCTTTGTGCTGTATTGTGTTATGCTTGTTTTTTAAATTGCTGATTGGAAAATGCGTGTGTTAACATCTAACAACCTCCCATTTTCCAACGTGAGGTGCTCTATAGAGAGAGCAGGATCAGCCCTCTTTGAAGACGCAGAGTTCCATTGTTGCTCAGGGTGATTTAAAGTGCACTTTATTATAATTACAGGTTTAATGAGCGATGGTTAACGTGCATAGGTGCACAGCTGTTTTTCAGCGGGCAAAAGCAAAGCACCATTTAACCTTTCCTACCCCTCCTTCTGAATGGAGGAGATTGACGCCATAATGTGGTGGACGGGGCACACATACATCACCGTGGAAAATGCTTAATGATCCTTAAAAATGCAGCAATCGCTATTAGTTATTTGGATTTGCGCTAAAACGTCGAAACACTTGACAAAAATATTCATGGTTTAGTCTTACGAGCCATAAAAGTGAAATGGGGCCTAAGGAGTGATATATCCCCGTCTCTGCCACACAGCAAACATGACTGCTATAAAGTGACAGTTTGAGAGTGATGTGCAGTGATTTGAAGTGGGGAAAACATTGAAGTTGGAGGGGGAAAAGCACAGGACATTAGTCTTTCTTTGGGATGCAGAGGCCTTCAGAAAGGCAGCGCTGTTTGAGCTGTGATATTGATGCACAGATCTGTTCTCTGCCCAAACTCTCACATCTAGACAAGCAGACTGATAACTAACCAGCTGCAACTCAGTAAACGCCACTTTATTTCAAATCCATTTTAAAGTAAAGATTTTTGGCAAATGCCTCGCAGACGGTGTTAGAAAATGATTTTACACCATAAACCACAGCTGTTTAGCTTTGCAATAGGAAAAATACTATTGGATCAGTGCCAGAATCCAGTTGATGTTATTCATATGGATTTATTATTGATTAATTAATGACTACAGCCAGTGTTTCCCTAGCAGCAATGCCCGCTCTCCCTAAAAAAATCCTTTCCTTCTATCAAAAATTGAATTTGCTTTTACTGAAAAGTGTGATCAATATAAAAGTTATAATTATCATTATCTGGTGATGGAGTACAATATCTTTTTAGCGAACTAGCCCGCTGCCAAATATTGATTTTTATATTTGTTTTCCCCCCTCCCCATTCACATGGTAGATGAGTGTACCATGCCAGAGTAATATCTTTGGGGTCAGTCCATCTGTGGAGGTGGCCCAGTAATAGTTTTCTATTAGATTTCCTAGCCAACAGTCACATATTTACTGCGGACTAGCCTGAGCTGTTAAATCCAATAGCTTCTGTAACAGGATAAGGTCTCTCTTGCCATGCTTGCGTTTATGATGTGAGGAGTGAGAGCGTAGATCTGGATGAGATAAAGCAGAATTTGAGACTGCACATATGCGCACGCAGCCTCATGTTTAAGGCCCGGATCCATAAAGGGAACAGTGGAAAGTGGATAGAGGTGGTAGGGGCATTTTGGTGGGGCAAATGGAAGCAGCTGAATATCGATAGCTCTGTAGTGTAGTCTCACAATGAAGCGCCTCATGTTCAGCCAAGATTTTTCTGTGACACCATTGTGTGTCGTCTCTCTCAGTGTGATGAGATGAAATTGTTGTTTAGAGGACTGCTCAATAGAATGAAAGCCCATTTTTTGTATTGACACCGCTTCGTAGCAGACTAGAAAGAACTTTCTCAACTGATTCCATTGATCTGCTGAGGTTGATGAATTGAAATGGAATTAACCCCGAACCTATTGCTTTGACCCCGTATTACATGGAAAACACGAGTGCTAGCGCTAAATAGAATTGGCCCAGTTATTAAAAAGGCAGCAAAGTCATGTGTGCTTTTGAATCATGTTAGCAATGTCGCTGAGCATCTCATCTCAGATCAGTGCGTCTCATCTTGTACTTAAAAAGGTTGAGAAAGTCAAAGGTGAAGAGCATGTTTGGCGAAAGTTTGTGAGGACAATGAAGTTGCCAATAAGGAAGAGCAGTCCAGTGAAGAAACTCTCCTGCCGGCTACCAATGAGAGTTATCACACACATAACCTTAACCGTGCACATATTTGTCACCTGGTCACCGCAAACTTCCAGCCTTCTAAAAATGTTCCTTTGTCAAAACCTGTAACTTGTTGATTCTAGACAAGGTTCCCAAAAACAACTCTTTTCATCAAAACCTTGCTTCTTTTTCTGTAATGACTTGCATTGGGAAAACGGTGCCTCTGTGCTGTTTCAACGATTTATGTGCTTGAATGCCACACTACCTGCCATCAACCAGGAGCTGTAGACTGCTGTGCTTGCCGGAGACATTGTGTTTGTGTACGTTTGCCAATGTTGATGTTTTGAGGGCAGAGCGCCCCACGCATTTAGATAACGACGCGGCACTATGATGTGGCCTATCAAATATGATTTAGCTGTCAGGATTGTGCGTAATCCCTCTTTTAATGAAGATAAACCATATTTCTGACCCATTATCCGTTGGCCATTTTGCCTTTCAGACGTGGATAAGCTAATCAGCTATCATATTATTCACCACAACAGCAAATAGCTTGTCCTGGATAACTTGTTTATCAACGGTCCCAAAGTGCCTGATGATGTCATCTGCATTTCAAAAAATTTTTTGTTTTTTGTTTTTTTATTTTCTATTGAGCTTTTAAAAAACGATTCCTACTGGAATTGTAAGAAATGACAAATTATTTAATTTTAATAAATCTGTGCTGATCAATAGGTTGGACATATTTGAGTCATCTCAAATCCTCTAAGTCTATCCATAGATTGATATACTTCTAATTTTCAGTTTTATATAATGTGGTACATTTTTGGGGTATTTCAGATGATAATCCAACATTAACTGGAAATGTCATTAAATGCATTATTGTGCATGTGACTCACTTTTTGGATGTTCTATATTGGAGACATTTGTGATGCACTACAGTTCCCGCTTCACACCATTTGCTTAATTTGCTCAAATGAATGCCATGATATTAGTCTGTCTTCTTTGACAGACACAAAAAGGCACTTTCTGCCCTGTCTCTGTCACGTTTCTCTGCATCCAAACAGTGAGCTGGTTTTACAGGCAGAATCTTATATAGCAGCTTCTCTAGAGATTCTTGGAAATGACCTTTAGCTGGTCCAGTCTGCTCTTAACGCGAAGTTGACCTGTCTACGCCATGCCATGTTAACCCCTTCACAGTGTCGCAGTTCAACTGGGGAGCTCAGTCAGAATAGAGTGAAAGTGCACCGGGGTTAAGCTGAGTGCCCTTTCCCAGTCTCCTTGCATCTCACACACACACACACACACACACACACACACACAGGAAATGGACATACTGTGACAAACTCCATCGTCACTCTGTCATATGAACACAGACGCACAGGCAAATATAGTCTGCACAGCTACATGCCATGAAGTCATTCAGAGCATGTTGGTTTGGTTGTCACTTTAGGTTTGGTTTCATTTACAACCTGTTTTACCATTTTTGTGGTTTGTCTGTTTCTTTCTTAATATTAAACCTGTCACAGCTGCAGTCCTGGGAATATTTCTAAAATGGTGCTATTCATCATCTGACAACTTTGTATCCATCTATAACGAAAAAAATATATATTTGCGTCTGTTTAAGCACAGTGGTATATTAAAAAATGAAACTGAAAATTGGGGTGTGAAATTAATGTCAATATTTACAGAAAGGAGATTTTTCATATCAAATTTCATGTTTCTAAGAAAATTTGGGGTGACAGAAAGCTCTGATGCTCAGTTTTAGAAGTATTTTGATGTGTGCCAATGTTGGTATTAGGCTGGTTGTAAAATGTAGATACATATTAGCTTATAATATTAATGTCCTGGTATTTGTCTGGTCCTAAGGTTTCTCTTTCTCTTTATTTTCTCCTTTTTCTCACAGATTGCCTTCTCCCAGCACAACAGTATAATGGACCTTGTCCAGTTCTTTGTGACATTTTTCAGGTGAGTGAGTAAAATATATGTATAACTCAAACGTACATGTTAATTAAATCTTTTTCAGTTTTGCACCGAACGTTTGCTTGTGCCATTGCAAGTGTTCAGCAGTCAAGGAGCTAATTCTTATTCATAATTTGACCCAGCTAAACCCCACCACCTTCTATCCCTCCCTTCCACAGAGTATATGTAATTGCTTCTTGTGTCTTCAAGGCAGTGCTTTCCTCCTTTATTTGTAAATGAACTGCCAGTGATCATTTAAATAGGTGCTCATTGCTCTGTGTCATCAAGAGAGATGGCTTAAGCATTTGAGATATGATGGCTCTCTGCGATCAGTCATCCAGAGAGCTGGGCCCCAAATTTTTCCTCATTCTACTGAAGCCCATTGAAATGTTTAAAGCCTAGAAAGAGTCAATTGAATTGTCTCGAAAAGCACAGCGAAGCCTGCATGAGTTATCAGCACTGGAGTATAATAATAACAAAACCTTTAAGATGGATGTTAGCATTTTTGAAAAGCCTCAAAAGACAGGAAATTACGTTGATCACCATTAACATTAACTTTAGCCTCTTTTCCAAGGGGTTCCCTCACAAAGCTTTGGTGACTGTAGTTATGTCCGCTGTGCTACTGTACCTAGCCATTCTCATCCATAACAAATGGTACCACTTAAATATATGATGGTGATTGCTGTTAGCATTTTTTTTCAGCTGCCTTTACTGCAAGCCTTGGCACAGTGGGCAGGTTAAAATGAATGATCTTGTATTTTGGCCGATATAAAACTGAGCTAAAAGAGCTTTAGCTAGGCAAAGCTGAATTGAATGGTTAGATATGGAGTAGAAACACATGAAAAAAATGCTAATGGTTCATTTTTTCACTTGTCTCAGGGTTGGTGTTAATGATTAGATCAGTGTCACTGGTGGGAACAATAATTTTCATAGCCAACGCTGATAGGCAGTGACAAAGGCCAGGGGACATGTGAGTGCATGCATGTGTGTTGGTGTTCAAATTTGTCTGTGCAGTTAATGTAATTTAGAGACCCAGAAGCCATTGTGCACATAGCAGTGTGTGTGTGTGTGTGTGTGTGTGTGCACGCACATGTGCATTTTAGTTAAAGGTGTGTTGTCCAAAGTAGCCCATGGGCTAACAAATTATCTATGTACCTGTCAGGATGAGAGAGAAAGATAGGCCTAGCCCAAGGCAAATGCCCATCACTTGCAGTCCACAATAAGCTTTCCCGAAAAGCTGTCACACAATCACTTATTACCTGCCTCCATCGGATCAAATTACAGTTGAATAGCCCGATTCTGGAATTCTTGGAAGGAAAGGAGAGAAGGAGACGGTTTTTACTTTAAATGCGACTGACAGCTACTCACATCATTTGCACAGGGAAATATTTGACCTAAGGTGACCACAACACAGGCACAGGACACAACTAGGGACAGTACAGTTTCTGGTCCTTTAACAATAACAGGTGTGCTAGTGTTTCGGTGCTCGGGTATGCATGAGGTTTTTAAAATCAACACACTATGACTTTAACACTATGACTCTACCTGTTAACACCAAAGTGCTCTTGTAGCACAGTTTTTGTATATACAGCTTGGGAGATGTTACTTATATTTTGTTGAGGATGAAACCATTCATCATTGTTTTTTGATGGTATCAAAGCAAATAATGAAAAGTTTATCATTCAACAAAATCTGCAAAATAAGAATCAAATAGTACCTAGAAGCAAAATTTACATTGAGGACATACAACAAGAGGCACTTTAGAAGTACTGCACTTCACAGCCGGTTAATTTTACTATTTCAACATTTACAGATATTGATTCATTTGTGCAATCAGTCAAGTCTCTAATAAAGTGTCTTTTGATTGCAGAATAATTATAAAATGAATAATTATAAAAGAACTGGGATCTCACATTTTGTAATCTTTTAGAAATTATGATAACACAGCTATCTAGTTTCTAAATCTCTACCTCCTCTACTTTCCTTATACTGAATAGAAGATCATTTCTCAGATAATTTAATTTAAGACAAGAAGACTCAACAACACTATATTTCTCGAAATACCTTTTCATTTTTTTCTACTTTAAATTATTATACACAAACGTATGGAGAACCAGATTTGGTCGACTTTTGATTTTCCAGTTTTGCTGTAAAGGGTAATGTCATGTTTCCGGACTGTACATTTGATTGCTGTATTTTTGGAATGTCAACATGTCCTGTCAGTGGTGTAGCGAGTGTAGTAATTGCTTAACCGTTGCATAATTTATGCAATGAATAGGGTTTTTGCCTAATGAGCGCTGTATGTCCTATGTTTTTATGCACTGCTGGGTCTCTTTACATGCAAGACTCATTCCCCTTGGAGCGATTTAAGTTTTGTTCTGTTATGTTCTATCTCCTCATGTATACAGTATACTACACTACTTCACATGCACATACCCAATAGGCTACATATAACAGCCACCTTCTAGCTCTTATATATATTTGCGTACTAGAATCACATTGCTTTCTTTCACGTTATGGCAAATTAAGTCTATCCACAACCCGTTTCAGGCTAAAGCATTCCTTTTTTTGTTATATACACTTTCTGTTTTGAACAAAACAGCAGGAAATATGTATTTACTGAGCTGAATTTATAGGTTATTACACTAAACACTAACTCCTTCCACTGGGGAATGGCGTTTGAGCAGTGTTTGAAAAACATCAACTCGTTTTAACTAAACCATTACGCTCAATCTCTAAAATCCATTTGCTCAATTCTCACAGTGGCTTGTGCTTTCTAAAACCAATGGGATTAAAATGAGTGTTTTCCATAACAGATTTAACCAGCTTCCTTTGTGTCATTTTGTTCCCTATTTACTCGCCTAATTTTCTGTGTCTAATTCCATTTGTATGATTTGGGTTGTATTTTTTTTTTTTTCTTTTCCACTGCGCAGTTTATACTAATTGTTTTCCTCTTTAGAGTCATTGTGTGTTTTCTTGTTCTCCAGCTCTCACTGACCTATAAAGTCAACAAAGAAGTGGAAGGCCCTGATGCTGTCACAAGCAGTAGTGCGTGTGTGTTGGGAGTGGGGGGTGGAGGGGGGGATGAGACTGCAGGAAACGTAATCAGCCTGATGACAAAATGTCAAATCACCCCACAGGGTTTCTACTCCTCCTTGCATGATAGATAGGGAGTGAATAAAACGACACTATGACTGCAAACAAGTTCTGTTTTCCCCTATTCTTCCTTTCTCTACTCCATACACAGATATCTGTCTGTGTTGTTTTACTACTAGCCTGTCATACACCCAGTTCTTTCCCCATCTACCATGCATTTTGGTCACTTCGTTGACTATATTTACATGCATTTTAGTCACTTCGTTGACTATATTTACCTGCATTTTGGTCACTTCGTTGACTATATTTACCTGCATTTTGGTCACTTCGTTGACTATATTTACCTGCATTTTCATCACTTCGTTGACTATATTTACCTGCATTTTCATCACTTTGTTGACTATATTTACCTGCATTTTGGTCACTTCGTTGACTATATTTACCTGCATTTTGGTCACTTCGTTGACTATATTTAGCTGCAATTTGGTCACTTTGTTGACTATATTTACTGCACAATAATACTCCAGTCTTAATCCAGGTAGAAGCTGCTTGTTTGCTATGTTCTGATTAAGTGCTATAGAAACTCTGATTTGATGCTGTGGATATCAAATACAGCTGTCAAGGTACATGGGCAGTGAATCAATAACATACCTATTAAGCAGTCCTGCTGCTTGAAGCGTTCAGGCATTTCAAATGGTTTCTCTGCATTTGTTGCCCATTCCCTGCCTCTATCTCACCTCCTTGGGGAACACAGCTGGGGTGGAACTTTGTGCTTGTGTTGTAAACACCCCATAGCTAAGTGGGTTTTAATGTAGATAGTAAACATCGTTAATGTAGCATTTTCTGGCAGGGAGCCTTTTAGTGCCGGAGGGGGGTGGAGAGGCTTTTCTTTAAGTGACTTGACTTAAATGCTTGTAGTGGAAACCCAGGTTGATCTATCTAATTGATACTAATTAACAAAATCCAACTCAAGTTCACTCCTGTCGTCTGTATGTGTGTGTGTGTATGTGTGTGTCTATGTGGGAGTGTGCGTGAGTGTGGGAGCGTATGCACACGTGGACATGTGGTGTCAGTGTGTGTGCATACATGTGCATGTGCAAAACTGAACTCTCAGCATTACAACAGCTTTATTACACATTTATCTAGTATAATCACATAGTAACTTTCAGAATAACTGTTTTACACTAATGTATCTTTAGATTTTGTGCTTGTACATCTAACCCAACATGTTCCTTTTGTCATCACAACTGACAAATTCACAATTCACTTTTTATCTTGGTCCTAAAAAGGCAAATACTTGTTTCTTTTCTTATTTAGAGTTCTCTTAAGGAACATATTCACAAAGCTACTCAGATCAAAGTTTAAGGCATGCTGACGCTAGAAACCAGAGCAGGCCTACATTTTATTGATTTATTTTTTTCTGTGATACTATAGCCTTGAGGTTGGAGAAAGGAGCTTGTAATAGAAAGATCACCGAAAAACAGAGTTGAGTCCAATACAAGATCAAGAAAGGACCAAGTCAAGACAAAGGCCAAAGGCATTCGAGACTAAGACCAGAATGTCAAGTCTTTTTCCCAGACCACGACTAGTTTAAAAATCTTTTAAGTTTGGTATACGATTTATTTACTATTCAAAATGTACACATGATGCAGCCTATACACTCGAGGCAGTGTTGCACGCTATCAGCAAAATTTATATTTGATGAGTTTTTGAATCAGACTGACTGAAGGTTCTGCAGCCAAGGATTTTTTCCAAGGTGAAAATCTTCCAACTCGCATCTGTTCAAGGTTTTGAAAGATGACAGGCAGGCATTTGATAGGAGATAGATAATGCAAAAAAGAATGAATAAAGGATAAAAAGAATTTAAAAAAAAATCATAGGAAACTTGAGGTAAAATTAGCAGGTACCGAAAAAACCTCACACTGCTGAATATTAGGAAAGAGTCATATTTATTTTTGTTTTTCATTGCAGATGCTCTAAATATAAAGTGCAAAGTGCAGAAATACCATACAGACATCATTCTCAGTGACTATAACCCTAACCCAGAGTATCACCAGCAGAGCCATCACAGTATATATAGAGAGAATATTCAGTGAATACACACACCAGATGTCAGTTGGCATCAGGCACTGACATCAACCATAGGAAGTAGCAGTGTGTCATACAGTATGTCCTATTTAGAACTTGTAAAATTATTGAAGCTAGAGACAGAAATTCAGAGCCTCTATACATCAGGAACAGCAGCATTTGACTCATTCTTATACCACTACAATTGTCATAAAAACTTGAAGCTCATAATATTTCCAGGGAATGTATACAATATCATTCATGACCTACACAGAGCAGTTACATGCAACTTCTCACAGAAAACATTGCAAAGAAAGCTCTTCATTCCTGCCCTGGCAATGTAACATTTTCAAGTCATCCATTTACATTCTTCCCCTCAATGATACATTGTTGATACTCCCCCCTCTCTCGCTTATCTCTCTCTTAAACATCTGATTTGTTTGATTTTGAAAAAGGAAAGGTCTGAGGTAGTGTGTCCATACTCTGCAAAATGCCTCACAATGGATGATTTGTCATCCTTAATTCGCTTAATTGTGCTCTGATGCGCAAAAATGTGTCTTTTGACTGGTCAGTATTATTTTTAGACCAATTCTTAGGCACAATCGCCTTTCCTACATAGGAAACTTGAAGGAATCGAGACTCATGCCCAAGTTCTAATGAAACAAAAATGTTCCAACAAGACAAGGACAAAGTCCCAAGGGAAAAAAAGATTTCTCATTGGCATTCTTTTATTCGCATTTACACGGTATATCATATTTCTGCTATTTGGAACATTTGTCTGCGGTGGAAATGCGGCACTGCTATAGTGATGATGGAAAATTGTGCTCAGTGGTTATCATTGGATTTGTTAGTACTGCAGCCTCAGACTTGATATCCAGCTGCACTGTGACAGTTCTCTGCTCTGAGTGACATTTTACTCGGTGCTGTACAATAATAAGGATCTGCATGTCATGAGTATGTTTTTTTTACGTTCTGAATCTGCACTGCTGGGAGAGTGAATGTTAACATCTACTATTCCTAGATCTACAAGTGAACCTGTGCCATTTCCGAAACTCCTTGCAGGAAAGTAGTGTGTCTTGTGTGCGAAGAATTTTATTTTTGCCATTCACTACCTTAGGGAGTGACAACCTTTGTAATTGCACAACTGTTTTATTATTAACAGCAGAGGCAGATGGAGCAGCAAAGGGGATTTAAGCTTGTTTACCGTCTAAAATACAGACGATGAAAGCCAAACATCTGTCTGGGGATTTTTGTCACTTCTGCCACAATGATAATCTCATTCTAGCCCTCGTAACCTCCTCCCCCTTTCGCTTTCCCATTATCTTCAAAAGTGTCTAAGATGGTGCAAGTCCCTATAAAAGCATGAAAGGGTTCCCATCTTCTTGTGTGCGCCCTAAAATTAATTCCACACAAGGAGATGTTTACCAATATGCTCATATCTTCTCAGATGCAGTTTCCCATCACTCAACACTCCCCTCCTTTTTTGCTAGGTAGCCTCCTCTTTGCTTTAACTGTTGATGTGTTGGAGAAGCTGCATCCCTGAAGTGTTATCACCTTCTTGGATCCAACAGGTGCAGCACGCTCAAGGAAAGCCAAGTTTGAATATAAAACAAATGGGCCTAGGCGCTCAGAGCAAGTCATGTGCCTCAGGTGGAGTTTGGTTATTGGACTAGGCCCCTAAAGACAAGGGCTCATTGCTGATCTAACAGTATGCTTTTCAAATCCAGATATAAATTTCTTTGTTCCTGGAAATCAGGAATGCGGTCACATTCACTTCCAGTTCAGTCATTTGAGAATGCACCTAGGGAAACGGCAATTCATTGGTTATTGATTTAGCCTGAATTGATTGAGTTGAGAGTTATTTGACACCAAACCTATTAGATATACAGTTGAAACTAACCACATTTTACTTACATTTTTGTAGAAAGTGAAAAGTTTGACCTTTTGTCTGCCACATATTTTAAGAATTTTTCTTCACCACGGTTCATGCAAACACTTAAGCAGCCTGACCATCAATATATGTACTATTTTATGCTAAATACTAGACACAAAGCAATGAAACGGCTACCATTTTTCTTGTCACACAATAGTAAGTTGACCAAAGGGCTTGTTTGCCAAAAAACGTTAACCAGACAAGCTAGTACAATCAGCCGAATGTCTCTTTAGCACGTAATATTCATTACATTCTCATCTGTCACTTGGATAATGAGGTAGGAACTCTCAATCAATCATATTTTTTATCCCGAGAGCTCTTGGATCATGCTGAATTTCCCTTGATGAATGATTTAACTATTGGGTTATTAATTGAAGTAATCAGCTAGAATATTCAGTCCATTGAGAAGTGAATGTGTTATCTCTTCAAATCATTTCCCATGTTTTGTCTTTTTGAAGTTGAAGTTGGAATGAAACTTATAACAAAGGAATATTTCAATACCAGTGGTCCAGAAAAGGTCCATCCCATTTGAGCTAATGATATTTTAGCTCTTTGGATATATCAAGAAGTGATGCAGCGTGCAACATTGAAATATTGTAGCTATAAAAAGCTTGGCTAAGGCAATCCCTTGCCAGACTTTGAAATATCAGGCGTAAGTTATTTCTGCATGATGTGCAGGTTTTGAAGAAGGCTATATCTAATAATATATCACTTTGTGGCGAATGTGGTCTAATGCACAACTGTAGTACTTTTAATTCCAGTCTAGTAATAAACGCAAGTCTACCTTAAAGTTTGGTTTAGTAATATTTTACACTGTCATGGCTATGGCTACAGCATCACAACTGGCTTTGAATCCAGCTCATTTTATGTTGTTACACTTTTTTTTTCCTGTTTCCTTTCTGTTTATACTACAAAACATACACTGTGTACTTTGTGGAGTTGAAAGTATGAAGGGGCATTTCATTTGTGTTCCTTTTGATCACGGTTACCATAGCTTTTGTGTGGCAGCATGGGTTTTGGGAGAGTTGGAGGACCAAAATCAGAGAATTACAGCGGGTGCATGTTCTAAAAATACTGATCCATACAATATAGTATCATGGAACTCCCTTTTGGGTAGACTGCATGTTTGTCTTCAGTGACTCCTATTGCAGGCAAAAAATAAATGCTTACGGGTGGACTGCCTGCTAAATAAATGGAATAAAATGGGTATTGTTCTAATGAAAGCAGTTATGAAGTCTGCTTGCTTGATCTTGATTTCCCTCTTTCTTCCCCAGTTGCTTTCTGTCGCTGCTCCTGGTGGCTGCAGTGGTGTGGAAGATCAAACAGACCTGCTGGGCTTCAAGGCGGAGAGAAGTAAGTCTATCAAACATATTCAGTTGACATGTGAGATGCACCTGACCACGGCCAGTTTCTGTTCACTTTCAGTTTAATCAGTTCCAAGTTTATTCTGTTATTTGTTTTCCAATAGGTTGCATAAGACAACTTTATTCCAAAGGTTTCTCAGTATTTGAAAATCTGCTTCCTCGCCACGATAGAGTATGATGATGCTTCCATACTCCTGAAATATTCAGTTCTATCAAGGAAAACAAGTCAAATTGTCCCAAATAGAGTGCCAGCCATCCCAAAGTGCAAACAAACTGTGTGTGTGTGTGTGCATATGTTTTCATTCATCATTTTTTCTAGTCATTAGCTTAGTAACACTTTGTAGGATGCTGTATTTTAGAAGTCTAGTCCTGAACTCATAATGTGGCTGCTGGAGGGGAAAAAAAAAGTATTTCGAGGCCATGATTTACTACAGTTAGTGCACGAGATGGTATTGTGTGCAAATTAGATAGATGTTATGTCCTTGTTCTGATTATTTGAGTGCACAAGATGGCAACATAGACATCTATGTTTTGGATTGTGATGATGGAATAGATGAGGCAGGGACAAGGAGCTTTTAAAGGCCCAATCTGTAAATGTTGTATTGTTTCCACTGTTAAAACACTGCTGCCACTTCTGGCTTTGTTTACATCAGGATTTATAGGAGTTGAGATTTGATTTTATTCCACTTTTAAAATATAGTGCCACTTGGTACATGGATTTATGATACAAGCAGTGGCAAAACAGTTTTACATGCATTTTAAGGCTGTAAGGTACGTATGTAATGTTGTAATGTAATATTTGTAAATGCTGTAAATGAGTATTACAGACTTGGATTTTGAGTTATGATAAATTATGAACATTTCAAAAACCTTGTTGTATATTTCTAAGCAAAACTCAGCTCCTAACTCCTGAAGAACATATGGTGAATATGCCCCAAAATTAAGATAATAATAATAATTCAGATAAATTCTGGATTTAAGTTTTAAAGTCAACCAGGGGAAAATAAGATGAAGGAAGCTGCTAGAGATATTGTGAATGACTTGAGGAAAAGGGGATAGAATGAAAAATTAATATTCAGCGTTGGCATGAAAGATGGGGGTTGAGAAAAGATTGAGATGAAAAGGAGTGAAAGATGAGATGATTGGCAGTTGAAATAAAAAAAGAGAATAAGAAAGATAGGGGGCAGGAAAGTGAGGAAGAGCGCAAATGTATGCAAATTCACTTCAGTGCCCTTAACCAAAAATGCTTGGGGTGGTTGCTGGTTTCTGTAAAAGCAACTGTCATTTCCATCCCATCAAATTGAATCCTATATCCCCGTAGATGCCGTGAAGTCCTCAATAGCAGAAGTTTAATTTGGTGCACATCCAACCTTATGACCTGCAGTCTACTAATAAGTGTATTAAAGCTCCCACAGTTCATTTCCCCTTTGGGAATGACATTGATAATCATAGGGTCTGCTTTTTATACCCTCTAATTGATATATGAAAATAAACATGAACGATAGCTACCGAGCCACAGAATCATGCCTATCCAAAGAATTAAAGTCAATAAAGATTAATGCAGGCAGATGGGCTCACTTCATCAAAATTCTGCTCACTTTTCCGCTCTGCTCCTGGCATTCCTATCATCTGTTTGTCACTGCCCTCCAGCTGCCAGATGAAAATAAATAAATAAATAAAAACCTTTATCTTTTAATTTCAAACGATTGAAAAGTTTTGGCATTCCAGGAAAGAAAAATAAAATACTTTCAGACATGGTCATCTATCTTGCTCTTCTTTTGTTTTTTGAGAAGGACTGGAATAAGATTTGTCCATCATTCTGCTTGATTCATTTATCTATCTATATATCTATCTATCTGGTAAGAGTTCATCTTTCACAGGATTATAATCACAAACATCATGCCCACGCTCCAAATCTGGAAACTGTAATCTCTTCTAAACGCCTTGACAAGTTTGGTTTTTTGAAATAATAATGCTTGGAATCATGCCTCGATTCATTCATCAGGTGCAGTTTAAATGAGAAATTGTAAGTGATTCAGGGTTTGGCCTTGAAGGCTTTTCAGGGATTAGCTGAAGTTAAATTCTGCTCTGGTTAATCAGCATCCTTTCAGAAACAGAGGGTTGGGGAAACCTATCTTAATACTGTAAGATTTCGGGTTCATGTATAGGCCATACCAATCAAAAAGAAAGCAAACTTGAAAAAAATATGGTCTCAAGGTTCCTTGACAGTTCGAATCAGGAAATGGCTTATACAGTGATATATTTCATATTTCATATTTCAGACTTCTCATTGGCATCTACTCTGCTTTTGAAGAATAGAATGAATTCATTTGAAGAGTATTAGTACAAGTCTCTGTCTCATCCTACTAGGCTTCGTATGTTGATCCAGACCTGCTTGTTCCCTTTATCTTTGAATATAATAATACAATTTTGACCCATATAGAATCACACTTAAAATAAGCAGCTCATTTATTCACTATACAATGTAATTTATTTAGTTTATAAATGTAGGTTAAATGCAAATGGTGAAGAATTCATAGGTTTCTTGGTTCCCCTTGTCAACTTCCGTCCAACTCACTTGAGTTTAATAAGCTCAGCTCTCAGTGTCTGACAGGCTGACATAATCAATCCCCCTCTGAAAAGTTACCTTGAAATCCCCAAGAAAACAAGATCTTGTCTCCGTAGCATTGGCTCCTCAAAGGACAACAACAGATAAATCCATCTACCTTTCCTAGAAGGGATTATCTTTGGTTTGGTGTGGCCTTTTTTCTTCATTTGTTTTACTCGAGAGATACTGGACATTAATGATTTTGGTTTCCATTTTAAAGCGGGCACACCGCCTCAGATGCACAATAACTAGCTGTTGACAAACCCATCAACCAAAGTCGCCTTGAACATTTATCGTAACCTTACTCAGATCATTCCTGGACAAATTTGTAATTAAAATGATTTTAATTCTTTTGATCAGCTGTGGAGCAACTGCTAATGTAATAACTCTTGTATAATGTAATAACCGGTCAAAATGTAATAAAATGTCCTCCTAAATGGGTTGAAAATGTAGTAAAACATGTTAGTGTAATAAATTACCATATAATGTAATAACATCACATTATTACAATATCCAGTGATTATCACTTTATAAGGGTTGTGGCATAATTTCAACTGATAAAATAATATTGAATCATAAGGATGTAGTAACTCAAGTTGTTACATTATTAGTCAATATTATTACATTACAGTCCTTTAAGTAGTCAAGTTAATGTAATAATGTGATGTTATTACATTATCTCTGAATTTATTACATTAATAGGTTGTATTACATTTTTGACCCATTTAGAGTGGCATTTTCATTACATTTTGACAAGTTATTAATTATCTGGCAGCTATTACATTATCAGTTGTTACAAACTGCTTTTGCCTGTTGAGTGCCATGTGGGCAGGTATGTGCTGTTAACCTGGTTCCATTTCACCTGGGCAGATTAGTCAAACACAATACAGTGAGTCAAGGGAGATTAAACTATTAATTTGGCTCATTTCTGGTGTGTATCTCTTCAGCTGACCGTGGCTTTGACCATGTTCATTGTCCAGCACTGTGATTGCTATGATGGCCACAATATTCAATGTTAGGGTGAGAGAGTGTTTTCATTGGCTGAGGGGCACGTTGCTTAACTGTGTATGAAATTACCATGCAATAGCAAGCCATTCTTATCCAAATCATTAACACAGGCATAGTGATGGCATTCATAATTACATATTTGCTGCTCTGCACACTGCTTTTATTAGTTGCCATTTTTTCTGTTGTATTCTGCACTCACAATTAGTGGTTGATGTGAAGCTAGTCATTTCTGTTGCCAAAAAACGTTCAATCTTGTGTAGTTCTGTCACAGGATGTGTTGGTTATTATCAACAATCAGTGATTATCTTTGATAATAAATTAAAAATTCACAGAGGAAATTTTGATTGCTCATCTGTGTTGAGACAGTACCTAAATCGGTATGATTTTGGATAGACTAAAGCGGTCCAGCTGATCTAGCCCATTGGTGAACTGATTGGGTCTTGACTGAATATTGTGTCCTGCTAATTTGAAAAGCCTTGTGAACAGCCCATGCACTCATGAGGCTTGTTCAAATGAGGGAAGCGAGGAATTGGGCTGGAGCCCATCTAGTGCTCCTAAGCCCCCATCCGACATAAGGACATGGAATGAATGAGTCTTAATGAGGCTTCTAGAGATGGCAGAGACAATAATGAGACACTCATCTATTGGAGTGGAACATGGAGCTCCGACAGTTGTTGAACTCTTGGACGATTTTGTTAGCGTTCCGATGTGAAGTCTTTATTTTTGGGCCAGATCTATGAAGCAGTGCGTGCATATGAACCAGTTTTTGTGCAGAATTTGGGATTTATGCAATAAACACATTTGACATGAGAATTTGTATGTTACAATACAAACTAGGCAGTGTCCGTATGTAAATTTCAAAATCATTGATGAATGGGGGATAGGATAAGAATAATTAGCAGCTTTTTAGTAGCAATTATATACCCAATTGTATACATGTGATCCCTAGTGCAGACTTAATCTCACCATGCTGAGCTTTTACCAGATGTCCATGCATTGAATGGGTAAGGGCTTTCATTTTTGACTTGGTACCCGTGGCGGTTTACCTGTCTTACAAGCTGGTCTCCTGCAAGGCTGTCTAAGTACATTCCCATATGGCCGCACAGGAGAACACATTAGATTTGAATCATTGTAGTTCAGGATAGGTGACAAGACTTGGATCCTGAGAGGGGACAAAGGGATGAAAAGGCAACGGCTGTAAATGTCACCGAGGAAAAAGAGGGCTGACCTCTTTGAAGCAACCTGTGGGGGATGGGGAGGGAGGGGGCGCTGACATTTCACCAGATTGCAGCACA
Source organism: Centroberyx gerrardi (assembly GCF_048128805.1). Lineage (NCBI taxonomy): Eukaryota > Metazoa > Chordata > Actinopteri > Beryciformes > Berycidae > Centroberyx > Centroberyx gerrardi. The sequence goes on from NC_136016.1 coordinate 14,783,306, forward strand.
GAGATGTTTCACACACAAACATGCGGATGTATCTAATGCAGTGTGTACCTGGATACAGTATACGGGTGCATACACACACACACGCACGCACACACACACACATCGACACACACAGACTCACAACATGGGCTGCTATAGTCATACAGTGCAAACAGAAGATACACATGTAGACCATCATGTAGGGCCATGCAGCAAATATGCATGGATGTGTTCATTCAAACAGAAGTCTGCAGATTGTCACTTAATGGATATTTAATTTATTTTTATTTTTTTTGTTTCCTCAGTCTAAACTGAAGTCTCTGGCATGTTAGTGATGCATTCAGACTTATTACAACTGTGTGTTTCCCAGACCAGACTTTAAATGCAAATATTACACAGTTAAATAAAGTGAAACACGGCTTCCAAAATTACCAAAATATTTTTGTTTCCCACCTCAGGAGCTCCCATTTTCAGATGGTCAACATAATGACCTTGGCTGCAGAGCGGGATTCAACAGTTAATCCTATCTAGTGTTAACCTCAAGGACAAAAGAAACAAAGCATTTTAAAATCAAAGATAAATTAAGGTTGAGGCTTTTACACTGAAAGTCCAGGGATTTTATACATAACTGATTAAAATAAGCTTCTAACTAAAGTGTCAGTCCAGAGCACTGCAAGTGTAGAAGGTTCACAGTCTGCGTTCAGGAGGAGCAGACAGTGTGTGTGTGTGTGTGTGTGTGTGTACCGAGTGGCGAGTGAAAGGGGTGCAGTATTAGAGGCGATAGGAACATTAGCTGAAGAATGTGCTGTAACTAAAAGCAGAAATATGGGCAAAATAACAGTGATTAAGATTGAGTAGCTATAATTATTAATGAATTTCCCAGAATCAAAATAGAATAATTGCAATTTTGTGTGATTTCCTAATGGGCCGCAGAAATGTCATGTCACCTAAACGTTCATATAGAATGAACTATTCAATTAGTGTGTTTAAGGTGGATGCCGTGATGTCTCCCAGTGAAAGCAATCATACAGAGCTGACACTCCAAAAGCACTCCAAGCAATTATTGAGAAGCAGATCCCACAAAAAGCGTTAGAGGACGTCGTTATTTGTTTTCAACACATTAAAGCGTAATCGGCGCTCACATCCACCGATATCAAATTTCCAACTGTTTTTAAAAGCTCTAATCGGCCCTGATAAGTCGTCCTTGCCATGCTGTTGGTAATGGCAACAGCAGTGGCACTGTGTGGCTTAGGATGCACATGGCTGTAGCTTTTTAGTGTGCAGGTGTGGGGAACTTTAATTCCTGTTTTCTTGCACTATGTATGTATTGGGTGCTGTGATTTTGATGTATCTGTATATTTTGCTGCCCCATTAAAAAATCCATCTCTTGCTGTAGTGAACGGACATTGTTCTGCCATGGGGAAAAGGCGTTTTTATATGATGGCTGCAGGAGGCTCTGTAGAAAGCTAATATATGAATTACAAAAACAAAAAAAATCCATTAATAAGGTTTGTTTTGATCTAAACAGTTTATTTACAGGCTTATTGCTCTAAATTGTTATTGTACTTGCATGAACTGATCACATAATTCTCACATGTCCCTCTGTAGACCTGGTCTGGTCTCACTCTGCTCTTCCCTTGAAGAGCTCAATCAGCAGTCATCGATTGCTGTAATAAGATTATCCCACTCTTAAGCCCCTGGTCACCTTGATTGTCCCTTGTTCTGTTTAGAGTTTGCACTCTAAAAAAAATCCTCTTGCCTCCTGACTGCCAATGTAAACCCAATGAGTTTTGAGATGTTTTTTCTTTCAACTGAAAAATATTTCCAAATTTTCACAGTTTTTATCCTTTTGTGATCTGGAAAAGTCATCCATGCCTTTATCCCTATTACTGCAAGTCTGTATTCCTGCCTCACTCAATAGTCCCTCTCGTCTCCAACTTGTACAAAATGCAGGAGCTAGGATTTTAAATGGAACAAAAGACAAGTTCACATCACCACGATTTTAGCATCTTTACATTGGTGACGTGTTGGTTTCAGAATTGATTTAGAGATTTTACTGATCACTTACTGAGACACTGCTGTGTGAGTGCCATTGACAAACATAGAACTAATTAGCATTTGTTTATTGAGCAAAGCCGGCACTGCTTGTCTCACCCTGTCCACAAAACCACCTCTGTATTAGTCTCATACTAAAGAAGCCTAAAGAGAGCACTAGTATTGCCACAGACATGAGACCAGCAAGCCTTTGATGCTGAGCGGCCTCTTTTCTATTTTCCCATTTGCAGTTTTAATACACATATATGGAGAGAGGCTCCTGACAGGAACATTCTCATCTGACTTGTATCAAAGTCGAGGCTGAGGGAAGAAAGATATGTTTATTGAACATATCATTTTTAGCCATGTTTTCACAAAATTCATTCCTTGGTTTGTGTCAGCACCGTCAGACACAATAAAATCTAGTTATTTTTGTTTCTTTTGACCAAAACAGATTCAGATCGTCAAAATCTTGCTTTTTGCACCACATAAAATGTTGAATGTTGGTGTATGTATTACTTTTAAAACTTTTACCTCATGCAACTATATCTTTAGTCCGGCAGCGCATTTTTCTTAGCTGACAGGAGTGCAACCTGGCCTGGTCTTCTGCTGCTGTAGCCCATCTGCTTGAAGGTTCAGCAAACCTACTGCTGTACTGAGCTGTTATTTGCATGCTTGTGACCCGCCTGTTAGCTTGAATGAGTCTTGCCATTCTCCTCTGACCTCTCTAATCGAGGCATTTTCTCCGTCAGGACTGCTGCTGACTGGATGTGTTTTGTCTATCGGACCATTCTCGGTAAACTCTAGACACTGTAGTAAACAGAATATATACAGTATGTATATTTATACACGTAGTGAGGCCAGATGCACAATCAAGGACAGATTCCATTACGCTGAGGTTTTTCCAAACAGGTACCATGCGACCTTCAGCAGAATAACAGATTTATAAAAATACGAACAAATTTATAGAAGTACGAAAACATTCCATGAGCATTGTGATATGTAATTAAGTTATCCTCGTAACTTTATGTAACTGTAATAATTGATTTTCTATATCTCATTATCTCAAATACAAATTATCTTGGAATGAGTACATGGGGCAGTAGCCTACACAAAACCACTCAATATTAAATGCTCAACCACACCAACATCATTAAATCAATATGGCATCCAATGGCAGTCTAAACTACTTCACTAGTTATCCTCATTTAGTTGACTGCAGTCCATCAATTTACTGTCAGTTACTAGGTTGTGAAAGCTATAATGAACATGCTGATTTTAAAACTGAAGAGTCAGATAGCTGAGTTGATTAAGAAACCACCACTTTACAAAGTCTCACTCACTGTGCTCGACAGTTTACCTTGCTTTTTTATTATCCTGTGTGCAGAACAGATGATTCAAATGAACTTGATAAACACTTGATAAGTAAAAAATTCAAGGTTCATCTCTTGATTCTGCACGCTAATGCCTGTGGGCACAGCCAGTGATCTTTGAAAAGGACAGAGTGACCTGCTTAGGTGTAGCATAAGCTCAGAGGCGGGATGACACCTACCCTTTCATAGAATCCATTGAAGGGAACAAAATGCCGTATTCACAAGACAGAACATTCATGCGCTCACTTACCAAATTAATCAAGTTGCACAGCCATGCACCGCGTAGCCTCCTTTATCACAGCAGTGAATGGTTCCAGCTTGTATACTTGGCGAAATCAGTCTGTCATTGGACAAACGTTAATTGGTTTTGCGGAGTTCACTCTTGCCTATTGTCATTAACTTAGTATTCATTTCTAGAATCTCTCTGGTATTGTACCGGTCCTTCGACGATTGTATTCCCAGCACATTTTGATGCATGTGCTGGACATGGAGTAAAGTACTAGCTTTCCCTCACTTTTCTCTCTCTCTCCTCCTCGTGCTTTGTTGCTTTAAATTAATTCTGCAACATGATAAATAACATTACTGCTATCTGACATTCAGGATGGATGTTGTTGGATTTGAAGCTTTTGTATTGGAAATCACAATAAGCTGTGAGCTATTTTCTTGTTTTGCAACAACGCTGCCGGGCCCTCCATCCTGCTTTTATCTTTTTGAAAAGGGCAAAATATCTCATTTTGACCTGTGGTGGCCCAGCTAAAATCCATAAGGTCTGTGTTGCTGGTTAAATGTTTAATAGCAGAGATGTACAACAATCCCAACACGAGTTTCAGATTTGAAGTTTAAAAAATCAGGGCTGCAAAAAAAAGAACAAGAAAAATCAATCAGCTGATCAATCTCAATTTCACATGGGTGTTGTTTTCTTACTCAGCTTTACCTCCCCTAGGGAATGTTTTGAAAGTGATTCAACAAAGCAACAATTACATGGAATTGACCTGAACTTTCCCCACCATTCGCTTCCCATCAGCGAGTCTCTGTTATTGTACGAGAATGACGAGAAGAGATCGAGTTGAGTGTTGAAAATGCTTGAGCTTTTGCTGTAACTACACAAACTACTGCAATATTTACAATACAATATGTATTTTTTGCCTTTATTTGTTAGACACAGTAGAGAGAGACGGGAAAGATTGGGAGAGAGGGGTGCGACATGCAACAAAGGTCCGAGGCCAGATTTGAACCCTCTAATATTGAGTCGCACATGTCTTTTTGTCTCATGACCTACAGTAAATATACCTCTTTAACATCTCTCCCTTCATGATTAATGCAGATTTAACAACTGAACTCCATAACGTGTCTAACAACATACTCTATATCTGTACGAGTGAAATTATGAATGTACACAACAGTTTAAGTAACATCTATTGTATGTACTGCTTTACTTCCCTGCCTCATTCCCTGTTTTTATATTTAATCTCTACAGAAAGCCAGGGTTGACAGGAAAAACTGCATGTAGGGAGGCAGTGGTTGGAGAATTTTTGTGAGAGAAGAGCAGCTCTTGAATGTCTCACTGCTAGCTCCCAAATATCTGACTTAGGTTTTAGAGAGTAGGTTGAATACCTCTGTTTCAAACCCTTCATGTTTTCCTGTGACCATCCTTAGTAGGCCCGATAGAACCACAACACACTGTAGTGAATTAGTGAATAGAGTGCTGTGATACACTTTTTTTGTACCCCTGTCACATAGATCGGGTCCTTGATATCACAAGACTTTGATTCATAGCGTCCTCGACAGATTTTTCTATGTTTTTTATTTTTTTCACTTGTTCCATTTTGCTTGCACAATGCTATCAACCTCTCCAGACCTCATCTGAATACTGTCAATTAATAGCCAGGCTAATGAATGCTTAATTATATTCAGAGTGAGGGTGGGGGTCTGGTCCGAGGAATCTCAGGGTTCATTACTATATCAAGGACAAATTCCTATTCAGGAATTAGACCACTAGGAAACTCAGCGCCTTCATACAATTGACCCAAACAGGCAGACCGTTTTATTAAGGGCACAATTTCACATAATGGGAATGTGCTTTGGCAGTCTGATGTACTTGAAAAGAATCATAGATTTTCTTTTTCTTTTTTTTGTAGGAGAAGCACATCTGGCAGCAAATTAAATGCTCACATTTATTTTTTATTTATTTTTTTAAGCCTTATTTGACTAAGGCTTTGATATGTAATTCATCATTATATACATGGAAATACTGTACTGCAGTGTTTGGATTTAAATGTATGGTTTTAAATAGTAACTTCTAACAACTGTAATTGCATACTGAGTTAGATGATGGGGAAAAAGCAGGTTCATTGAAGATCTTTAAGCCCAACTTCACAGCCTGTTCTTGTTATAGTCACCTCTACAGTACAGAGGTGGACTGTATAGATTGGGCCAGCAGCATTTCAACCTATATGGGATTTGAACCATTGCCTTCTTGGTATGTCTGGGTGTGTTATTAATACAAGGGCAAATAAAAGTCACCACAAAAAAAGAGACTTTCACAGTGGTGTAGTCAAGAATATAATATGCATATATGCTGTATAGTGACTTACTCTACTGGGACTTTTCCCCATACTGACTAATAATGTGCAGTTTGGGCGTAAACTCATTATTAAAAAGCTGCATCTGCAGAGTGTATGTATTTTACTATTCTTGTGTTTATGCTTTCCTGTGAGGCGCTCTCTTTTAGATACGTGCTTTATAAAGAAACTTTATTAATATTGTTATTACTTTCATATAAATAATTTGTCTTTATGTGTGTGTGTACATGCACAGTCTGCCATACTTATTCAAGTTCAGCAAAGTGCGGCAGAAGGGCAGTACATGAGGCCGATCACCACAACGGCTTGTTCGGTTTACTAATCTGAAGTACAATTAGATCTTAATGCAGCACACTTCAGCTCATCACAAATCCAATAGCAATCAGTGATGTCCTTGGCACCAAAATGGCGGCCTGTTTAGATATTGATCAGGCACTGCGTCGCTGATGAAAGTGTGGCGCTAGTTGTTTTACAGTATTGATTAGCTGAGAACAAGAGAAGCTATTTTCTGCTCAATCTAAGCAACAGAAATACTGTCACTACTGGGCAGTAACCCAACCACAACATTTCTTCAGTCTATGTCCATCTTCACACCCATCTGCACCAAACATTATACCCATATGCCCCTTTACATCAGATTTCTTTTGTAAGGTTCTTCCATGTGGTGGTATATGTTAAATACAGTCACAATACAGATCACTGAGCTAAGATCAGTGATCATCGATGAATGGATCATTGCTAATTTTCAAATGGTATGAGTGTTAATGTTAAAATGAACAGTCAGTCTAGATTCTAGTATATTCCATTTGTTTTTTATTAATTTCATATAATCAATATTTAGATGCTGTTGTGCTACATAGGTTGGAGTAAGGTGGTTGAAATTGACTCTAACATGATTTTCAAAATGGTCATAATTTTAAGGCTGAGGAGAGTATTCAGTTTTAAATTAGGGCCATAAACGATGAGGAAGTTAGTTAAAATTGGCAGCATGGAATTTTATAGTGTGCATTTTTAATTGAATTTGGTCGACGACAATGGAAGTGCAACAAGCTTGCCGTGTCCTCAGAAAAGACAGTACTGAAAGTAGTAAACTCACAAATCACAAAGTGGAAATGGCCAAATCAATTTGGTACTCAGTGAGTAATGTGGGGCACAACAGAATTCCCCTTGTCCTTGGGGCATGGATGTTTATGGATAGGCTTTCAGTGTTTCCTTATTGATATTTGCTATTGATTTTTAGCTTCATACTGAAATAGCCCTGAGGGGGTAGATTACTGAGCATGACCACTGTGATGCACAGTCTCTTTTTCTCACTCTCTCTCTTTCTTTCTCATTTTCATACCCTGTAAAGTATCTTATTATGAAATGCCTCTCCTGTACGTAAACCAAAATCCACTTTTTTATAATGCAGTGAAATGTATACTGAAGGTTACCAAGATTATAGCCTGATGCATCATTATTTAAATATCACCACTAGAATACTGATGACAATGGGATCAATGACTGCATAATTGCTTGTCATACACATAATGACGGGAGCAATTTCTTTTTCATTCATGCTGACTTTTGATTAGCTTAGTTCAATGGAAGTGTGTTCTCCCCAGAACACACTTTTTCAGATTGCAAATGCTTTGCCAGTGTGTTGAGTAAACCATTGATGTCCAAATACAGTGCATTCTAAGTTTGTTCTAAAAAGTTGTAAAGGATTGGTTGCTTTTCAGGTCCTATGCTATTTTTGTGTGTGTAATCAAGATGTCCATTCAAAAAGCCCTATAAATATTTTTCTGAATACAGCACAAACTGTTTCCTAGCTGTTTTACAACATATTTTTCTTTATAGAAGAAACTAGATATGAAATAGTTTAGTTTTTTGAAATAGTCACATTAGATTGCACTACTATAGCTACTAAATTGTTGACTAACATTAAAAAACTGCTGCCTTTAATAACTTTTTGAATTTTGATGCCAAATTTTAAAAATCGTAATAAATTGTTGGCATCAGCTACCTTAGCATTTCAGGATTTGTCTCTTATGTGAGTGCGTTCATGTAGCCGACCGACACGCAGAAATAAATTTAGCCACTCAAAAACCCTGTATTCTTGCAAACTTTCATGAGTACTGCAAAGGGCTTGAGTTCTGATTACTGAGAAAATAATTCTCCATTAATTTGCTCCATGGACAAACTCATTTTATGATCCGGAAGTTGGAATTTTTTTTTTAAATGACGAAAGAACTAGCCTGGTATATAGGAGTGAAAGATATTCAGTGAGCATGTTTACCCAGTTAAGACTGCTGTATGAAATATTTACTGACTTTTTTTTGTATAAGACTCCTATGTAGCCAGTGTCCAAGTATGTAGCTTGGCAACCTGATGTTGCTTTTTTTTCCTCAATGCACTTGACATGATTTCTTTCCTTATTTATTTATGTATTTTAATATTTGCTCTCCTCTCTTGCTCTGGCTCACTCCCCACTTCCTCTTCTCTCTTGCCTCATCTGTCTTTGATATTGCAGCAGCTGATGAGAGAGCGTCAGCAGATGGCCAGTCGTCCGTTTGCCTCAGTTTCTGTTGCGCTGGACGTCGGGGGAGAACACACAGAGCTGCTGCAGCCTGTGGCTGATGTGAGTTCTATGCTCGCTCGCACTCAAATGCACACACACTATCACTTATTTTGATTATTATTCATGTTATTGCATTTCTGCTTTATTAGGTTGTATACAGTGGAGAAAGACAGGAAAGATGAGAGTTCTTTTAAACAACCTGGGTGATGGTCCGTGACTTCACCGCGCACAATGGTTTACATTACACACAAAGAAGTATGACATACAGAAAGTGTGAGCTGCATTTGAACACACAACATCCCAAGCACATAGCAAACATCCCAACCCACTGAGACTTATTTCATTGATGAAATTTGGTATGGTCTACTCTGAGACAATTTCACCTTGTCACAAAAGAGAAATGCCCTTTCCAACCCTTGGGCAAACATCAAGAATGTTTGGTCATTGTACTACGGATGCTCATATTCATTGTTTCTAGTCTTCTTCTCTTTTCCTATAATGTGAATAACTCCGCATAAAAATAAAAAAGGAACAATAGTAAGATAATTCAGGATAGAAAAGAAGCTGGGCTATAGGGCTTTACATGTAATATGGGATAAAACTAGAGCTCAAAGCAATAAGGAGAGCTGACCTCAAATTGATGCTGGGGGGCCAACAGCGTTCCTCACCCAGGGCTAGCTCTGTCTCACCTGCTGCTGAGAGAAATAAAATCACTGTGGCAACCAGCAAAGAGGCACTACATTAGCTATTAGTGCAATGTTGAGTGGTACTCATCATGCATTATGGTATTCTGAAGGGCAATGCAGAGAGCAAAAGAGAGGGAAAAACAATGCTCCTTGTCTATCTGAATGCACTTAATTGTTGCACTCGTAAAGCAACAAGGTTCAGTCTCTGCATCCCCCTGTTAAAAAAAGCCTGGAGAGTGAGATGAGCTGCGAGCTCTCCTTTCATCAAACACTAAAATCAAGGCACACTGTAAAAAGTCTATTTATATAGAATATAGCATTTAGGGTTGAAACATCTCAGAAGTGGTGTAGGAAACCACAGCTTTAATAGCAACAGCATTGATGTAAGTAAACTATAAAGTTGATGCTTGTAGATGTGACCTCTATTTGCTGATTTTATTCTTATAACGTACTCTTATAACTTATTTAAACAAGTTTTCATTTCCCTTTCCTGCACAGAAACCATAGATTCCACCGTCCTATCGGGGTAGACACTTTGCATTCACTGGAGAGCATTGCTGTAAATGTCCCAAGCTGTTTTAGAGGTGATAAATGGAAAAAAAATCCACATCTTTGGGCTTCTGCTTCTTGACCATTTTGAGATGCAGAATGAGCCAGTGGCAGAACCAACAACAAAATTGATATTTTATTAAAATGAAGTGCTGCTTCGTTAATCACTTGTATGCCAAATTTTCAGTGGCTGCTAGTGATACATAAATGGTCTGAAGTGATGTTCTGCGATGTATGTATCGTTTACTGATAAATGAGGCAACATTAAATTGCTGGACTTTTTAATGGAGTCTGGCAAGTCGTTCTCTCCAAGAGAACAGAACGGAGTCAGTCTAGTAGCCTGCCAACTTTTAACTGATGTGTGTTTTTAGCTCGCCAGGAACAAACGGGGAAAAGTTGCTTTAAAGGGCTCTTCTGATTGGTCGTGCCATCGCCGTAGGGCCGCCCCCACCTCCCACCCCCCACCTCCCACTCCTTGTAGTGTCTTGAAGGCACAGGTCTATAAATCACTTTTGCACCAAATGCTCCACAACAATTGTAGCAAAAGTGAGCAATGGCGCAGATTCGCCATTTGTGATGTGCAAGATGGCATCCGAGGTTGCCACGGCAGATATGAGAAATTGTACTTGTACTTGAAAAATATATTAAAGAAAAAAAGATAAATTTCAGCAAATATGTTTAAAGTTTGCAGTTTCTATACCATTCATTCAAATACTGTCTTGCACATTTGTAAATCTTTTTTGTGAATTCAAATTTAGGACACAGATGAATATTTTCTGTGTAGTGTAAATTCCAACATGCAAGTTCTCAAGTGTTTTGCTACAATAATACCTTCATAAGTGCATCTAACTTTGTCATTGTCAGCTTTCAGTCGTCGTGCTCCTGTCATCAGTTAATTGCTTCACTGAGCTAGGCGTATGATGCATTTGTAATTCCTGTGAAACATTCTTTCATCAGAGCAAAACCTACACATTCTGACACAGTAAATGAAGTGTAAGCACGTCATCACAGCTGTGTGATGAGTGAAAGTTTGTGTAGTACTATAGCACATTGTGGCCAATAGTCAGGGTTTTAAAACTGGCCATGTATTTTGGACTCATTCCCTGTGCAGAGAAAAATTGACATGTCTTCAAACCTTTGACTGCAAATGCATGTTGGACCCCATACAGCTCCATCACATGCTCTGGCACCAGCTGAAGGTGAACCATATGAAGCAAGCTTAATTCCCTTTTATAAAGGTTAATTGATCGGCATCTGGCATCATTTAGCTGTTTAAAATATTTGTTAATGACAAAGAGGACAATGAAGCCAGGCTAACAGCACAGGTTTCCCATATGTTTCACCAGTACTGTTGTTACTTTTAGCTCAGACGCACTCACTCACTGACTTAATGCAGACTAGTGAAATTCCAGACCAAAACTCATCCCATATATGAAGCATGTACATAATAAGGAACTGCCATTTCAATTATAGTTCATCTAAAAAAAAATCTAAACATGTAATCTACTGCAGTTAAAAAGTTTTGTTCCACAAAGAAATGGCAACATTTCCTGCTAATTATGCTCACTGTGCTCGTGTGACATCCAGTATAGGTCAATTTGGAAGTCTGACGTTTGGTTAAAAAAGTTTCTCATCTACAGAGACAGTGTTTTGAATCAGCTTTCATATCATAACAACACCAATAACAATCATTTTAGTAATGTGGCTGGATATTAAAGATTTGGGAAAAATTGGAGTTGCCAAGAACAGTGGCTTCAGTAAGTTGGCAGAAAGGCAGAAGGATTAATCAGCTTTGTAAATCTTTCTCAAAGCTCTAAGCAGATTTTGGTCTTGCATCCAAAGAAATGTTCAGGTATTTCCAAATTCAACACTACTTAAAGACACATAGGGAATGGGGAGGTATTGAAAACCTCCCCTCTGATATTGGAAAAATACTGGACTGAAGTAGCTGAAGGTCAAAATACAGGAGAGGACACAGTATCTTGTGTTTATAAAAGAATTCAAGCAGTGGCGACAGACAATACTTGAGATAGAAAAGAAAAATGGGAACTGGAGGTTAATACAATAATTGAAGATAGTGATTGGGAAAAGGCCGGGATATCTCGACATAAACGCCTAAGCAGTCCGAGCTGGAGGGAATATGGATGGAAATTAAGGACGAGATATTTCAGAGTCCCACTGGCAATATCCTCTTACGATAAAATGTCCAGTGCATTTTGCTGAAGGAGCTGCAGGATAATTGGTGACTATGCTTTTTTGGATTGCCTGAAACTACAAGGTTTCTGGGATACTGTGGGAAAGGAAATAAGGGTAATTTTGGATAGGGACATATCATTTGAACGAGATCATATAATCTTGGGAAGCATACCTTTTTTAGATGTTTTGGATAAAAACAAGTTGTATACGCTCAGGGCATTTGTGTTGCTGGCTCATAAAATGATCACAATCGGTTGGCTAAAACCTCACCCACCATCTCTGGAGCAATGGAAACAAAAAATGAAAACTGTATAATCTATGGAGAGTTTAGCAGCCAGTTTACAACTAAGGATGGACACTTTAGCAGAAAGGTGGAATTATGTGACGGTGTATCTTGCAAAATCACTGATTTATTTATTTATTTATTTTTCCTCCTTCCTGCCTTGTATGTCCCTTACTCTCTGACTATACTGTCAGCCCACAACTGATCTCACAAGGCATTAGTAAGTCCCAGCTCTCTGTCACTAAATCTTTGCAAACCCGCCAGCTGTTCTGAGAGAGAAAACCACAACAGCCATGATGCCCATTTCCTTGATCCCTGGTTGGTTTAAAGCCCCTAGAGACGGGCTTTTTCTATTGGTGACCAAGATGACAGCAGCTGCTGGATGGGGAGCCAATCAGGACCAGACAGTGCAGGGTTAGGCCCTGATGGCACAGATGTGTCTATTCACTATGGCCGGCGTTCAACATATGGAACCACTAACGGACAGCTAGTATGATAGATGACACCTGTCAGCAGTAGAAACGAGAGAAGGCATATTGTGTGTGTGTCTGCACGTGCATGTGAATGTGAATGAGTGTGCGTGTGTGCATGTTTGTGTGCCTGGATGCTTGTGTATGACCATAACACAGTCCCCATGCTTGATGGATGCGTAGTAGGGACGCAGGCCGCCTCTTTGGACGATTTGAAAATGGACATAACAATTTCCAAATGCCTTGTTAAAAAGACAACATCATGATTGAAATGGGATTAAATGATTTATTAATGTTTCTATTTTCTTCTGCATTCTTGGAAATATACTATTGTCCCTTTGTATGAATATACTGTAGGCTCTAGAAAAAGGGAAAGGAAAGAGAAGACAGTTTCAGTTTGTTGAAGCCGCCTCTCTTACAAACACACACACATGCAAACAAAAATGCGTGACTTATGCCCACAGTATAGTCACAGCATGGGAGTTATAGTATGTAAACCAAAGGGGTGCCACATGTAATAAACAGCATATAATAATGTCTGGCTGACAGTTTCACATCATATTTCATAGTTTTTCATTCAATAAATTCACATACTGCTCTATAGCATTCTCAAATGATTTAAGTATAACATGGGTATATTGTTATATGTTATTAAGCTGCTGTACAGGTGTTACGAAAGTGTTCGTGTTAAGTGTTACTGATTTGTCTGTGACAGCTGTAATGATGTTTCACCCAGTGATGCATGTGAGTATAGCCTGCAATGGAATCTGCTTTAATCAAATTTTCAGCATAAGTTGCATTAGTTCCCTTGCATGAACGTGGCCTATATAGCAATTCATTAGCAGAATCACTTGAATGGTCTTGAAATGGCCTGAAATCTAATTGCCCTTTGTATGTCAGCGCTACATTTAATATATGCCCCTTGGTCGTGAATGTACCTGGGCAGATGCATGAACATATTCTGTTCAGATCATGTGCGTTAATTGGGTTGAGCAACAATGCACCCAACCAGTCATATTCTGTGACTCTCTATCCTGCCTGCAATTCAGAAATATGTTTTTTATATATGACCCTCTTGTTTAAAATGAAAGAGGGCAATTCAGCCTTGGGGTGTGAATTTGTTTTCTTTTTTTATTAGGTGCTCAGGAGCCCCTCTTTAAGAGCCAAACTGTGTGTATGTGTGTGTGTGTTGTTTTGTTTGTTTGTTTGTTCGTTCATGTGTAACATTGTGGAAGAGACAGAGACGGAGAGATTATTCTTCAGGAAAAAATGAGTCAATTTTTGTGAAAAGATCAATCCCATAGTAACATAGTGGTCAAGCTATCCATACAGCCCAGGCTGGCCCAAGCGTCCTCCACCCCAGCAACACATTACCCCACATTATTCATGGTGAACATTTGAAGATCCAGTCAAGATGACATGTTAGATATTCACAACAATAATCACTGATAGACACATAAAGTAGATGATCAAGTTTGAAACAGGCTGGCATGGCTCCATCATTTTGTCATTTCCTGCATATTGGGAAGTTGTTGTTTTTTTTACACATAACAAAACAAGCAAATAATTCATGCTAAGCTGCGACCCTCTTGGCACTAAATTAACTCACTCAGGATTACATCCCGGGATATCTGGCATGACAAACCTATGCTTTACCAACCAAGCTAAGCTCAAAGTGATGTGGCGATGGCACATGCACAGTATGGTTTTATGAATTTTTTGGGACCGACAGACCAACATGTTACATGTTCTGTGCCCACAAAAAACAGGACTTGAATTCCCAGGGAACAGTGAAAGGTAAAGTTGTGTATCATCTGCGTAATTATAGCAATTATTGTGTTTCAATCTGACCGGATCATAATCAAGAGGAATTGAAGGGGGCAGAGGGGCTTTGTACCATATCATAGCATTGCTATCATGAATCTCATTTAGCTGAATTGTTTTTTTTTCCCCCAGTATAAGTATTATTATTATTTTTTTTAGATCCAGGGTAGCATGTAGCTGACAAATGAGTTCCAAAATCTGAGTTGAATGGAAACAACAAATTTCAGCAAACGGTAAAGTTTGATGAAAAACTTGTATTCACAAATTCTGAAAGGGAAGACAGGGTTTGAAGACAGACCCAATGATGTGTGCACCCAATAATTTCTGTAGCTCGACAAAAAATTAGGAAAATAATGGCCGCCCTAAAAAGTGAACTGTTTAATGACTGTGATTTCCAATTAGAGAAGATGTCTGGGTTGGTAACATTTTCTGTCTTTTCCATTTGTACCTTTCCGTTTTTTGTTTTTTTGTTGTTGTTTTTTTACCTTTCTCCTGCTCTCCATTTCCTTCATCTTTCATTCCCTCTCTATTAGTTCCAGCTGAACAGTATTTACAGGCAAATGGAAAGCTAGCAGGGCCAGTGCTCACAGCATTCCTAACCTCAACCTCATAACCTGTTACCTCTCAACATCAACATTCGATAGCATGTGCCAAGGTTGGCCATATTTGTACACTAACAAGCCTTAACACAATGAGGTAAAAACTGGGAATTGACTCCCTTGACCACTTACCTAGTTATACTGAAACTAACTAATCAATAGCAACACCTTCATTAATTAGCTCCTGACTAATCAAACAGGAACGTGTAATCAGACACTTAAATACTACAGGTCTGACAAATTATTATTGTGACATTTGAATAATAAAAACAAGACTCAGTGTGCCCTGAAAGATCTTCTCCCTCACATTTTCCATCCATATCTAGTCTCAACAAACTAAAGATTTGGTTGCTACCAGACCAGTTTGGAACACCATTGTACAATACACAATGTTCCCTTTAAAACAAAAAAATAACAACACTTGGCTGCCATTACAAGAAATTGGTCTTAGCAGTTTCCCTATTTCACAAATAAAATAGACTAGAAAGTAGGCTCCATAAGAGTCACGGTCATTTTGTTATGAGTCAGCTATGCTGCTCAAAGGCATATTAACCCATATGTTACTGGAGTATGACCATTTGAGTATGCCAGATGTGCGAGAATATATATATATTTTATTTTTGGGTCTAGTTTATTTCACCTTCAGCAAAAATCAGGCTAGTTATGGTAGTTGTGTCTGTTAAATTGCCTCTAGCCTATCAAGGAAAATTCAACATCATAATTTATGCTATTGGGACTAGCTGATGCAGGTCTATGTACTTGCCTATGTATTTTTATACAATAAAGGAAAGGCTAGTTTGTTCTTGGGTTGCAGTAGAGCACTAAGTTAGACTTCTTAGGAGGTAAACATTTCTAATTTTGTCAATCCATGCAGACAGCCAAATACAATGCAGATCAAGAGTCTAATGACTTTTGTTTAGGTTTTTCCCACAGTCACATTCTTCAGTGAGGTGCTTTTGGCTGCTTCTCCTTTTGGATAACTTTAGACCACTATCAATACAATTGCGTTTAATTATATTTATTTGTAGAAATTAGTTTAATTCTAAGCAGATCTAACCCAGAGTGAAATTCGATAATCTATGTATGTGAAGTGTGCAGGAACATCATTTGTGCCATTTGATAGGCTGGGGACGATCTTTTGGAATATCGCTTCAATGAAAGACAAATTTGCTGAGTTCATATCTCCAACTTTTAATGGGGCGTGTAATAATACAGGAAAGTCTTGTGCTTTTCTTCAAAATACAGCCAGGTTTGCTAGACTCATTCCATCTCCACATATCACACATCCAAAAAGAACTTAAGCAGCAAGTCTGGATTGGGAACATTTGGGGACATGCTTTTATTTTGGGCAATCCCCAAACCGTGCAGCTGCCCAAAAGGTGCTTAATACCAAAGATCAGTTGGGTCTGAATGTGGGTGGTTTTGGTATTAAATCCCCGCATACAAACTTAACTCTGAATCACAGCCTGAGCACATGTCACTTGGGTTGGTGAAAGACACAGAAAACGTAATCCTAGTAACAGACAACTGCAATTGGCTGCACAGTGCAAACTGTAGTCGACTGTAACTACAGCAAGCTATTTTTAGCATCCATTAGTGTAAGGGTTTTTCTAGGAATATTGCATGTTATGGAATGCTGCATTTTGTGATCTGTTTTCTTGTGAGCTTTTCTGTCTGAAGTGCTTTAGGTTACAAACGGATTACCAGATTTCCAAATCTTTCTAGAAATCCTTTAAATTCAAAAATCGAAAATAGCTGAATAATATTCTAAATTAGAAGGGTTAGATTAGATTGAATTCTAAAGTATGAAGCCTGAGTTGGGGATAGTCTGTTAGTCTGTTAATGTGTTTCATGTAAATAGGGCAGTAATTACTTTTTTTATTCAGCAAGTCAGAGTAAAAAAATTTAGTCTTTAAATGATTATCAACTATATGTTACATGCTTTCAGATGGTACTGTACCCTTCAAAAGGGCCTCAGCCCCTCAACCTCCGCCCACACACCCCATCCCACCCACCCAATATGTTCTTTGTTCTTAGTTTCTCATGTCACATAAAAAGCAAAAAAATTTGATTTGATAATGATGTACTTAACTGATTTCTGTAATTAAATGTTACCTCATTTCCATCAGTTTCTACAACTTATGTTTTCACTTGGAATCTGGAATCCTGCCTGATTTAAAAATGGCACTTATGCAGCATTACAACTTGTTGAATAGATAATTTTCCTATCCTTTTCCTCGTTACTTACATGCGTCTCTTCTCATCCATTATCTGCTGTGAAATATTCATCTATACCGTCTCCATTGTGAAGTTCATTTTGACAATAAAACTGCTGAGTGACAATTAAACTGCTTTTCAAGCATACCCACCCCCTGTGCGAAGACAATTACTGTACGTAACCGAAGCTTGATGCACATGGCAACCCTTTCAATGTCACTGTGAAACTAAGAAACATAGTTGTGAACTATGGCATTTCAAATGGCGAATTTAATTGCCAGCTGCATGGGAAATTACATGCTGTGCCTCTTAGCAAATGAGATTGCACTTACTTTTGATTGAAGGACTCCACACTGAAAAAAGTAGGTGGAACAGTGCTTTCAGATAATTTTACATCAGAGTTACATGTGAAGCATTCAAAGTATAAAGACCTAGATACAAGTTAGAGACATGGAAGTCACTAGAGAACCAACTACAGCACATCTGCCTGCTCTTTCCAGCCACTCATAGTTTTGTCTCATTTGTCAGGCTCATATGTCGGCATAACATTTTTAAACCACTTATTATCCAGTCCTTCAATGCTGTTTTTCTTGAGAAGTATCTTTAATCCTCAAATGTGTCAAAATTAAAATTTCCTGTGATGCCGCATTTACATTATGTCAACTGTGCTAGGGGAAGCATTGTAGACAGACAGACAATACAAAGGACAGCCAGATCAACACCACTAGCATCCTGGTGGCTCACTTGCTAAGGCACATACCATGTAACTGTGACGTCCCGGGTTTGAATCCGGCCTGGGGTCTCCCAGTCTTTCTGTGTCTTTCTCCACTGTGAACTACCCCAAAAATGTCACACATTAACTTAATTAGTCATTATGTAATTTCACAACTAAAAAAATTATGTATCTAACCAAAATAAAACCAGTGTTGCTGTCCAAAGACTTACAGAGCTCAGTGTATTATGTATACTTATTATATACATCAAGGCTCTTGGGTCAGTACTCTTTCACATCCAAAGCAGGACGTAAATTAACAATGACTTTTTTCTGCCTCCGCGCCGGCGACAGCCGTGGCCGGAGGCATTATGTTTTCGGGTTGTCGTACGTACGTCCGTATACGTCGGTCCGTACGTTCATTCTCGTTAACGCGATATCTCAAACGCCTTGAGTGAATTTCTTCAAATTTGGCACAAACGTCCACTTGGATTCAAGGATGAACTGATTAGATTTTGGTGGTCAAAGGTCAAGGTCACTGTGACCTCACGTCCGTCCCATTCTCATGAACACGATATCTCAGGAACGCCTGGAGGGAATTTCATTACATCTGGCACAAACGTCCACTTGGACTCAAGGATGAACTGATTAGAATTTGGTGGTCAAAGGTCAAGGTCACTGTGACCTCACGTCCATCCCATTCTCATGAATGCGATATCTCAGGAACACTTTGAGGGAATTTCATTACATCTGGCACAAAAGTCCACTTGGACTCAAGGATGAACTGATTAGAATTTGGTGGTCAAAGGTCAAGGTCACTGTGACTTCACGTCCGTCCCATTCTCATGAACGCAATATCTCAGGAACACTTTGAGGGAATTTCATTACATCTGGCACAAACGTCCATTTGGACTCAAGGATGAACTGATTAGAATTTGGTTGTCAAAGGTCAAGGTCACTGTGACCTCACAAAAGACGTTTTTGGTCATAACTCAAGAATTCATACGCTAATTATGACAAAATTTCACACAAATGTCTAATAGGATAAAATGATGAAGTGATGACATTTTATATCCAAAAGTTCAAAGGTCAACTTCACTGTGACAGCATAATGTTTTGCTTACCACTGTAGCTGAGAAAACGATCTTGGGTCATTCTACAAAAAAACGGTGGAAGTGCTGTCACTTACTTTTGCAGACACCAAAATCCTTTAAGTTGACCTAATAATCACATTAATTATATATGTTCAATAAATAAAGACTGTCCTTGCAATGATAAAACAAAGTTTATTGGCGGAGGCATACAACCGCGAGGTGGTTATTTCTAGTTTATTATTATTTCAGAGACCACTTAACCCACAGGGTCAAATGTAGAGCAAGCTCCACAATGTTCACAAGATTCCATTGGAACATATTTAAACAGATTAGTGCATCCCACTGCCATTTTGTGTTCATGCATGTAGATGTGCATGCTTTCTCACATTTTTCCCCACTGCTGCCTCCCTCTCCAACCATCTCCATTTTAAATTCAGAGGGAGACAGAGAAAAAGTCAATTCTATTCAGACATGTCATTATTCCCCAATTTCTATCCCTTCACCCAAAACATGCTTTGAAACACTTGGCTTTCATTATCAGGATGACATGTTTTTCACGCTTGAGACAAGCAGTTATGGCCATTAACTCAGAGGGTAGGTCGTCGCCTCAACACGCAGACTGTCTGACAGAGACGCACACAAGTGTTTTTGCTGTGTGACCAATCTAACCATTTGTCTCAGGAGGAGGGCATCACTTTTTTTTTTTTTATTCAGGATACATTGCTTCTTATATTTGTGCTTGTGTCTTGTGCGTCATGTCACTAAACCACTCATCTCTCCTTGCTGTTTTTCAGCAGTCCATGTATGGAAATACTATATATTTTTATTGTAAAATATGAATTAACTGGTGAGCACTGGTGGCAAAAAGAATAAATATATTTTTGCTTTTGAATTTCTTTCATTGTAGTGTGTTTTTGTTCTCTTCTCAGGGCCCACCGAAGCCCATTGCGATGGAGCCGTGTTCAGGGGGGAAAGCTGCTGTGTTGACTGTCCTCATGTATCTGCCCTCCGGACCCTCAGGCTTGCCTCCCCCAGGCCAGTCTGGTAATGACATACACACACATACACCAGTGCATTTTCTAATTTTGGTTACAATGTATTTAGGATATTATATTATTGAATTTGCAGTCAGTGGCCCAAAATAATATATTCATCAACAGGACATTCTGCAGTATTAATGGTTATGACCTGTTGTTGACTTGTTGGGTCATTTCTGAAAATCCATGAAAATCCATCCACTAACCAAAAAGCAAACATTGTATACTATCTCCACATTTTGATTGGATTGATTTTAACTTGAATGATTTGGTATGCAGTGTACAATTAACAAGGAACAGATGTTTACAAGTGGATGTCCAATGGATATATCAGATTCTCATGACTCCTTTTAACCCCCAGACTCCTTTTCCATAGATTCAGGCTAGCTAACTTAAAGGTGCTAGAAGCATACTTGACACCAGCCCAGCAGTATTAGGACGACCATTTCCTTAACACATTGCACCATTTCCTGCTGGAATCTTTGGCAGAAATGAGTCACAACTGTAGAAGAAGAGCAGGCACTTTACATTTACCGGTCTGATCCCTCTTCCTGTCCTGCCATGCTGAAAGCCAGTGATCTTTTTGTGCCAACAAAAAATAAATTTCCTAAAAACATTGTAGCTGTTGTCTTTGAAGTAGTGTGGAAAAGAGGTAATTGAAATGCTCTGTAGTTAAATGCATGTTGTCAGTGATGGCAGGGCTGCTTTTTTGCGCTTTTAAAATCTTCTTATTCAACCTGACTTCCTCTGAATAGTGCTATTACATTATTGCATTTTGTTCAGAAACTTCAGTTAGTGTATACTTGAAAACAATATAGCTTCATTCAAATGTTTCACTATATGATAAAATGACTGACTCTGGAAGTCAAATGTCAAAAACATTAACAAATATTTATATGTCTATTGTATCAGTCAAGGCAGCAAACCACTTTTGAACAAGACGTGCACAGGATTACATGGGCAGCAGACTTGTATTCTGGATGTCCTATAGACTGTTTTGAGAGCTTTGCCCACCAGTAGTGGGTTGGGCATTTTAGACTTAAGCCTTCAGTGAAATCCTCTAGTGAAGAAACCACCTCCACCTCCAACCACCTGCACACATAGTATCATATTTGGGTGGCAGAATGGCTGAGTGGTTAGTGAGTTCGCCCCCCCTCTCCCTCTTACCTGTCAGTGTGTCCTTAAGCAAGAAACCTAACCTCTACCTGGTCCAGCGGCACAAGCTCAACCTAGACTAAACTAGAGAGCTAAAAGGGAATTTAAGATAAGATAAACTTTATTAGACCTTGAGGGGAAATTTGGACAGAAAATGCTACTGCTGCTCCCAATACAAACATATAAGACAACAATAGTCACAAATACATAAAATATATGTTGTGTTGACAAAAGTTCATGTTCAAAGCAGTATAAACTCTGATCCTCACTCATGCATGCAGTCTCCTTCACACTCACACACATTCACTCTATCATACAACAAAGTATATATATATATTCTGATATAGTTTGCATAAAGGATGAGGCAAACCAACATGCAGAGGATTTTGGCTGCTTGTATCTGCGATCTCCTTCTTTTGGTCACTACCCAGGGCTCATGACCGTAGGTGACCATAGGTGAGGGTTGTAATGAAGATCAACCGGTAAATGTAGATTGCTTTGTGGCACAGCTCTCTCTTCACCACCACGGTCCGATGCAACGCCCGCATTACTGCAGCTGATACACCGAACCCTCGGTCAATCTCACAATCCTCCTTACCCTCACTCATGAATATAACCCTGAGATACCGGAGCTCCTACACTTGGGGCAGCTGCTCACCCCTCATCTGGATGTGTCAGACCACCTGCAAACCACTCCAGTGCACATCAGAGATCACGGTCTGATGAAGCCAGAAGGACAACATCATCTGCAAACAGATTCTACCCTAATGTCACTGAACCGGCCACTTTCCAGACTTCGACTGCACCTTGCTATTCTGTCCATGCATAACGCAAACAGGAGAGGAGACAAGGTGCACCCTTGTCAGTGTCCGATGCCCACCGTGAACGAGCTTGACTTAATGCCACGAATGCGAAAACAGCTCTCTCTCTAAGTGTATAGGGACTGAATGGCTTGCAGCAGCGACCCTGGCACCAGCACCAACCCCAGGGAGGCTGAGCAGTGGTTCCCCAATAGCTGGAACACACCCTCTGGTCCGCTTTTGTGGAAATGGGGACCACCACCCCTGTCTGCCAATCCAAAGGCACACAATAGAGGTGTTGAACAGGGTCCGTTCTGACTCCATGTCCTCAGTCTCCGCCAGGATACAGGAGAAGCTCACTCGGAGGTGAGAGTTGAAATCATTCCGGACTGAGTCCTCCACCAGGCATTCCCAGCAAACCCTCACTACACGTTTGGGCCTACCAGTCTTGTCCGGCAGCCTCCCCCACCATGTGATCCAACTCACCTTCAGATGTCTCAGCCCCTCTCTTCACCCGAGTGTCTA
Organism: Centroberyx gerrardi; assembly: GCF_048128805.1. Taxonomy (NCBI): domain Eukaryota; kingdom Metazoa; phylum Chordata; class Actinopteri; order Beryciformes; family Berycidae; genus Centroberyx; species Centroberyx gerrardi. Next base: position 14,805,981 of record NC_136016.1, read on the forward strand.
GAACATATGGCCTCAGGTCTGATGAAAAAACTACAGTCGAAGGTGCCCAAGGTGCTCTGGTACTATTGTATGTACAGTTATGAACCTCCTTGTGTTTGAACAGAACACCCTGCTTGGGTTCAGATCAGGAGGTCATTCCTCCCGATCATGCCCCTACAGGTATCCCAGTCATTGCATGCATTGTCATAACATGAACACATAAAACAAAAACACTTGTTTAATTGAAAGTACTATAACTTATAATTCTGTTTTTTACTTAAAATAAAATGTCATTTCATTTTCCCCATAGCCCTATTCTTTTTCCTTTTTTCTGCACGTTGAATCTATTAGATATTAATAAAAATCACAATACTGTTGGTATTGGTAGTAATAGTTGTAGTAGTAGTAGTAATGGAATTAAAATGTGTCTTTTGGCAGTTTGCAAACTTCATGGCACTTATAACATTAGCACAATAACATTAGCCACAGCTGTACTGCCCTGTCTTCAGGTCCTGCCTCATCAATAACTTGTCCTACTGGCAGACTTTGCTGTGATAGCCAACAGCAACATCATTAATGCCTTTGCATAATCAATGCACTGTTGCATATCACAATTTCTACATAGGTAAACAAATCATTTAACAGCACAGTACTAATAACATTGTGCAATGCATGTCATATCATATGGCTCAGTTTTGGTCCACTCTCTCTCTCTCTCTCGCTACCTGTCTCAGCATTATCATCCTCATCATCATCATTATCTTCTGGGGCTGCTGGTTGCGAGCTTCGGTTGTTATGGTGCATTTTGCTGCATCGTTTTGCTGTGCTTTTTTAGTCTTTGCTTTTTCAGCTCTCCCTTTTCTTTCCATTTTGTTTGCAATTCAACCTTCTTGAGCTTGTCATGTCATTAGCTGACCATCACATTCTAAAACAAACATGGACTTGACCAATCCAAGGGGGGGGGGGGGGCGGGGGGGCTCTCTAATTCCCCTATCAGCGTGGATATTGTTGTTTTTGGAATGTGACAGGCAGTGTGTGTGTGTGTGTGTCACTGCCAGTCAGACGAGTGGAGAGAGAGGCCTGGTGAAATCTACAGCAGTCAGTTCATGTAGCAAGTTGGACAATTTTTACAAGTATTCCAGTCACTCCTCACCTTCTCTAAAGATGTCATTCAGTTAATACATACTAAATATCTGAAATTCTCTACACAGAATCTCAGTGGTTGACAAGGTGGATAGGTCAATTATGTGTGTGTGTGTGTGTGTTGAAGAAGTACACATTCTTACCCTCTTGAAAGAAATTGGTGAAATTAGTTGATCTGTCTTTCTTCCATTGTTTCTCACATTATGTTTTATCTCATGGACACATACAGATATACCACCTTCTGTCCATATACATCCTGAGGGACAGACTTCCCATCTAAGCCTCAATTGGTTTCTGGGGTGTAAATCCTCTCTGCCAAGTGTCGATACACCACACCATATCCTCATGAACTCCACTGAGTGCTCTTTCTAGCCTTATAGTCTCTGGCAATGAGTTGGACCTTTAGATAATTGTATGCCTCGATAGCAATGGGAGGAGCAGTGTCAGAGTGGTAAGAGCACAACCTGATTCCATCCCCACAACCAATAATTTACAAGAGGCCTCTTTGAAAAAAACGTAGAGCTTCCTAGCTGTGATTTATACACCTTTTGGCTTGGTTCAGGCCTTGGCCTATCTATGGGCTAAATTTGCAGTAAGAGTATAGAGGGCTAGTGAAAATGCATTGGAATAATACACATGTATGAGATGCACCCCAATACTTTTGCCTCATTTAAATGTTTTGGTTTATTCTTAACCTAATTTTGAAAGCAGTGAACTGGTGCCTTGACTGAATTGAGTGTTTATGTTTGAAATAAATAGACATACCTATAATAGGCATTTGGTTCCTTGTTTAATTGACCAAGGCATTTTGTTGCCTTGCTCTTTTTCACCTCCCTCACTTTTATGTCTTGTGTTTTTTTTTTTCTTTAGGACTCATCGTTGCCAGCGCGCTGATAGACATTTCCCAGCAGAAACCAACAGATTTCAAGGACAAGTCCCAGGCTTTGAAGAATCGAAAGGCCCTTCCTCCAGCACACCAAGGCACCTGCGTCTGAGTCTCAACCTGTCAGTCCTTTGGATCCCTTTTATAATGTATTAGGTCTTATTGTTCCAACTTGTAGCCGGTCCCAGTTGGAAGCCTCTCCAGAGGCAAGAGAGAGCTACAGGTAGAGGATTCCATTTGGCTGCTACCACCCATGTTTTCACCGTTCTCCAAAACTTTCCAAGTCCCAAGAGCACAAGCTTCCTTGCCTTCCCAGCCCCCTTACTGTACTCTGCTTACCACAACCTCTGGTCAAATTACCATCGATCCTTCTCCAACATCTGCCACAGCATTTCCTCCATCTACTGGGCCCAAAGCTCTTCCCTTCACCTTTGGCAGTCATCATGGTAAAGCTTAGCCTCTGCACTAAGGCTGAACTTGCTTAATAAGTGGCCAGCAGTGACATCAGAGACGGACAATGCTTGAATACTTGGTGACACCACATCAGCCATTCGCTCAACATGAGAGGAAAGCAATGGAGTCTGAACATGAGAGGTCAAAGTGAATCAAGTCATTTCCACATTACTGTGTTGGAAATACAACAGAAGGTTGAAGATGGCTGGTAGATATCCAGAACATGCTGCCTGTGGGGTTTTGTCCTACTATTTGCTTGCCAACTAGTGGTATTCTATGGTGCTAAAGCCTTTAGTTTTTATGACAAGCCTGAATCTAAACTCAGCCATTGCTGTACAAACTGAATTAATTCTGCCTTTTTGTGGGGAAAGCTATGCGTTAGGTCAGGACTCTTTTTACGACCACATGATAGTGTTTTGAGTAGTAGAGTATTTTGTCACACCACCTTGCCAATACCAGTAATGACCTGTCCAAGCATTTATTGTACATATGTATGATCCACCCAGCTCAAGCTAAAGTCTGTATTTTCTGTGGAATACAAACGCTGCAGAGACAAGTGACTGCAATCAGTACCAGCGATATGCGGGTGAGGACTGCAAATTATAGGAGGCACGAACAAATCATCAGTCGTTTAACCTAAAGCATGGAAGCTGTCGGAACTTTAAGAAGAAAAAACTCATTTTGTTAGCAAAACTGGAGGTTTCAACTGTTACATAATCCAGAATTTGCAGTGTGCTCACTGTATAATACGAAGTTACATAACCTGAAGAAACATGATGACTCTAGAAATGCAACAGTGGTTGCTGATTCTTTTTTCATAATGTTCTGGTAAATTCATTACTGTAATTTCTAATTGTATCACTTTGCTGTGCCACTTGGGTAATGCGGTTTTGAACCTGCCCTTTGATTGGTGTGGGGGTGGATGTCATTTAGGAGAAAGACATCTGCATAGAAAAATTAGACCAGGGACATCATGCACCTCTGGCTAGCACATTGACTTGGTTTGCTCACAAAGGAGTTTCTTTGCCCACTCTTGTGTTTTTTTAAGAGTCTTCTCTAGGCTATGTTTTTGTTTCCATTTCTGAGTACAGGGGCTTACAATGCCTTTTTATAATGCCTTGGCTTCCCATGAACTCTTGAACTCCAGAGGAGGGGGGCATCATGATCTGCAGAATTTTGAAAGCTGTTAACTGTTTTCAACCCCCACTCCCTCCAGAGATGTACAATGTCTTGTTGGAACAAATGTGAGTCTCTTTGTCACTCTTATCTTTTCTGATTTTATGTGTTTTTGTCAGGTTTTTATGACAGAATGGCAAGAGAGATTATCATTTATTTTAGGCCTTGTCACCTGTTACTATTATATCTATGATGATAAATTGTAAGTCTTTTGCTACACTTGTGAAAAGAACATTTCTGTTATTATTTTGTTTTGATATTTAACAGATTCCTGTGTAATAGCGCATTTAACTTGGTATTATAGACTTAAATCAGATGTTTCAATGTCAACTATTTTTGAATTGTGCATCTTTAAGGACTATATGGGCATTGTCTTGCTTTTTGTTGCAAAGTGGTCATGATGCATTTCATAAGGATAGTATGCCAGCTAATGTGTTTTTATTTTATGTTTTTAGAGTAATCCTATAACAGTGTCATTACACAGGAATCAGGGTCTCTCACTGTAACATGTGAAAAAAGATGAGAATAGAATCTGCATATCAGTAATCTTCAGTGTATTTTAAAGATGGACAACATGCCAGAAAAATAAAAAAGACTTGAATATCGTTTGCCCACATCAGTCATTTCACATAACTATAGTCCAGGCATTGTGTTGCGTATTGCACTGCTGCTTTTAGTGCTTGTAGTCCCTGTAAAGCTTAAAGCCCCAATTTGTAATTGCATTATGGAGCCCGCTTTTGAAACCCAGCCGCCCCCTTACTGGTTTTGTTGACTGAACTGAAGATCATTTTTCCCAGTTCAAGTTACTGACAAAAGCTAAATCTGAATCTTAATGTTTTTTAAAGGCTGTGTACAAGCTTTAGAATCATTGAAGTAAAACATTTATTTTCATTCATAATGGATAAAGTTGCAAATTTGATTGCTTTAGCACTTAGACTCTGAAATACAGATCATTTTAAGGCAGAAAGAAGAAGAATCCTAACAAAAACAGTAGGGTTCCAGCACCTGCGGTGCTTGGACCTCTACTTAGACTTTGCTCCATTTAGTTTTAGATATAATATCAAATCACATGCTTAAGCCTGCTGCTAGAGTCATGGGGGAACCCTGGGAGTGATTTTTGATTCAAACCCCTGAAGACAGTTGTACAGTCCTGTTTCCTCCAGCTGAAAGCCATCTCCAAAATAAGGTCTTTTTTAGTCCTTTGCTGACCTCGAAGGTGATTTTGCTTTTATATTTCGTTTAGCTTGAGTGTGTTTACATGCACATTAAAAATCTGAATATGAGCTTTATCCCGACTAAGGTCTCAGTTGGGATATGGCATTTACATGTTATTACTGGCTTGTGAAAGTCACAACTGAGGGAGTCCACACGGTAATACACCAGTTAACCAAAATGTGTATTAGCAATGAAGGAAAAAGTACAGTGTGTGAAGTCAGTAATCGGTGTGACGTGTGGGCTTTGGATGCAGTAACAACGGTATGTGTGCGACAGGTGTTGTATGATGTGGAATCAAAAAAGAAAACCAAACCAAAAGGGCAGGGAAACGAGCCGCCCAGGTGCGGTCAATCTATAATTAGGGAGGGAGGGCGAGCAGGCAGAGGGGAGAGAGAGAGAGAGAGACAGACAGAGAGTGAGACAGAGAGCGAGACAGACGAGAGAAACGGACAGATCTGTGAAAATCTTGGTTGGAATTTTTATGTACGCCTCCTGGTACAGTGATGAAGTCACCACTAAAGATTTTCTGTTTTCTCACTTGATTCGTCCTCATAGCTACTTTGAGCAAATGCAGTTGCTCTCCCAAAAAACTCATAAAAACTTTTCAAGCTATTTAATTCCTCCCTCCCTATTCTCGAACTTAAGTGTAGTACTGTTTGAAGGTTCTACCTAGGGCTAATATTTTCAGTCACGTTACAAAAAATGTATCTTGTGGTCGTACAGTCAAGTCAAACAGTCCTTACAATTATGTCTACCTGAATGTTCCCCATTTCTTATAAATATGGCCTAATTTTATTCCATTCTTCTTGCACTGATGAAGTCATTACTTGTCAAAATGTTTTTGAAATTAATTGAATAAAGTATTACAGCATCAGATTTTGTCTGCAGTATAAGCAGACAAAAACATGGGGTCAAATTGTTTAATCAAATTGGAACCATATTTGTTACAGTGTCTTTGATTCTGTGACTAAAAGCCCTCTCATGTTGCACAAATCAGATTTGAGAAAGATTAAATCATGGTGGGTTTTTTTGTTTGTTTTTTCTCAGGTTTTTTCAGACTTGTGTGATAAACACAAGTCTGAAAAAACCTGAGAATTTGAAGATTTTGGCAGATCACATACACTATATCAGGTTAAGAGATCATTAACTCTTGTGAATGATTTGCCTTGTCCCAGGGCAAGAGATGTGTCAGTGCAGAAATTAAGGCTCTTGAGTCCCCCGATTCCCTTAAGATGTAAGAGTATGGATTTTTATTCCTGTTTGTCTTGTACTTGTATTACCAGGAGATGTGATTAATCTGTCACTGGCAGCAATATAATTCATGGGGGTGTGTCGGCAGACAAATCTGCCGAACCATTCAATACAATCCTGTTGGAATTTCTTCCTGCCGGAAGAAAGTGAGGGATGCTTTGTACATTTATCGGCTTTCCCTTGGCTGCCAAAGCGCACTGTAAATCAAACTGTCCAGGCCTTAACATTAGGAGATATTAATGTGAGTGTGCTTTACAGATAATGTGGAGGTTGAAAGAAGGGGACTGACATAACTGTGAAATAAATCATTCATTGTGGAAACACAACTGCCATTGGTGTGCATAAGAAGTGGCCGCACTCTGAAGTGCACTTTTTGGTATTTAATTCAGGCTATGTTGATCACAATGGCACTGACTGAGTGAAACTGTAGGGGATGACCATTGATTGTTTTGTTTTGGACATATAAAATGTGAATTCTGATGGCTTACTGATTACTGACTGTAAGATTTAAGCAGGATAATGACATCACATCACCCAAACCTCATTCCTCACCTCATCACCACTGCAATGCAATGCAGGCAGTGGTGTAATTGCGTCTAAAACATTGGGGGGGAACAACTGAAGGTTGGGTGGCTGGGGGCCCTCCCCCAGAAAATGTTACTAATTTTAAATGCATTTCCTGCAATTCTACAGACTTTGGCATCACTGTTGAGCTTTCTTGAATACAGTAAAAGATAAACTAAATCACCTTCACCAAAAAAGGAAAATGCTACGTGACAAACTATTGATATATGTAGGCGTAAGTTTTGAACACAATTAAAACTTTTTTAATACCATCCTTTTTTCTATTAGTTATATATTTTTTCTTTTACAGTGTAATGTGTCTACTTTGAAAAAAGGGTAACTACATAAATCTTACCAATAGAGTAAAGATCAACACAACCAACTAGCCTACATGAAACATGCATGACTGCACACATATTACATTCTCTTGTTTAAAGACCACTAGCATTGTATTGTGGATCTGTAATGCTCCATTAATTTACATTTTCACATCTACCAAGTCACATGAGAGCAAGCTAATGTACAAGCACATAACAATATAATCCAGAAGATAATGAGAACTTGAGACGGATACAATTAAAATTATTCAACAGAGTTTATTATTCCCACCCCACCCCACAGGTACCATTACATTGTGTGTGTGTGTAGTTATAATAGCTGGACCATAAACACCTGTAGCAACACACAAATGGTGACTGCTGTTTGAATAGATGCATCACTTCAATAACATTTGGCAGAAGCAGAATCAGAATCAGGTTTATTGCCAAGTAAGTTTTCACAATACAAGGAATTTAGCACACACAAATACACACACACGCACACACACACACACACACAAAACCTGTTTGTGCATAAAACCTTTTTAATTGCTGACTATTTAGAAAAAGCTTGGGCTAGAAGGAAGACAGCACTCTATAGATGAGCTGATGTACTTCTGTTCTTTTCTTTTTTACTTTTTTTTTAACTTTTCCATGGATATTTGTTCTTGTCATATTAGGAGTATTATAGTACCGGAATGTACTTAATCTACTTAATGTGCTTACTGTAATGAATTGAGTATTGTTTATAGCTATAATATAGCAAACTGAAATTTTGTTTATTTATCGGTGTCTTGTAATCCCATGTGGGATGGGCCACCTAAGTGGCATGACACATAAATAAAAAAATAATTAATTAATTCATTCATTCATTCATTCATTCATTCATTCATTCTTACACACACACACACACCTAAGAAGCATGTGACATCCAACTGCACATAAATTGACCTATTTTACATACATTAGTCTTGAAAAGTTTGACTTGTAAATGCATGCATCTACAAGCTTACTCCAAATAGAATAAATATCATTTCAAATAATCCAAACTCACTTTTAGCATTCAATCGGGGCTTGGCCCGTTGTTTCTCTTCCACCAATCAGAACACAGCTTCGCTTAGCCATTCTTACGGATTATGACATCATTGGATGGAGCTGGACTGCTCTACCAATCAGAGCCTGTCTCAGATGCACTAATGACATCACAATCACAGGTCAGGGCATAAAAAGCCAGTCTCAAGGTTTTCAGCCTCATACCTGACCACACTCTGTGTGGTAAGGTATAGACCTACTCCCCTGGGCGCTGGTATAGCTGTTGCTTGGACCGTGGCAAGAGGCTCTCTCTGGGAACCTTTTTACACGGCCCTAATTTCAGACCAGTAGCTATTGGATCATCGCTTGATGGGCATGTTTGGAAACTCTGGAATGTTTTTATTTTTTTTCTAGTTAATTTTGATAGTTTGGACCAGGTGGCGTGGCGGAGCACGCCACGCTCTTCATTGAAGAGCTGGTTGGTATGAAGTGACGTTTCGCGTCCCGCTGAATCCAACCTGCCAGCCGCTCCAAAGGCTGGCGGTTAGCGATGGCGGTTTATTGAAAGAAAGCCTGCCAGCCAGTCCAAATGGTGGTCTGGTAAATGGTAGTTGAGACGTGATTCGCCCACTGCTGCAGCCAACCTGCCAGCCGCTCCAAAGGTTTGGTCTGGTGGTTAGAGCTGGCGGTTCATTAAAAGCTGGTGGTAGGTTGGGAGAAGACACCATTGGAAGAGACACCATTCAAGGAGACACGGTTCCACGAGACACCGTTCGAAGAAACATTGTTCTTCTCCCAGTGAAGCAAGCCTGCCACCCAGTTCAAATTGTTAGTGCTGTCTTGCAGGAGACCGGGGTTCAATTCCCCGACGGGGAGGCAAGCTTAGGGTATTAATCAAGTGTTACCTTATATTATCTTATAGGGTTGTAGGCCCTTGTCAAAGTCCACAGTAACAGCTTTACCAGGGGCTGCACCAGGGGTAGGGAATGTGGTCAGTGCTGCCGCTGCTGCTCCTGCTGCTGCATCAGTACTTTTAAGCCGAGTGGTATTAGTCAGTAGCGGCAAGCAACAACACTGCTGCTGCTGCTGCTGCTATACTACAGCTGCTGCACCAGTATAGGCCTAGTAGTGGTAGTTCCAGTAGTTCTCATTACAGACATCTTAAATATCTTGGTAACACTTTACAATAAGGGTACACTAAGTTAAGGGTTAGTTAATGCTTAATAAGCATTAACTAACCCTTAATTAACAGTTAACTAATGTGTAATTTACTAATGGTGTTCATGTTAACTAAGGTATTAATTTATACATTATTTAATAGTTTATAAAGATGACTATTAAATAATGTATAAATTAATACCTTAGTTAACATGAACACCATTAGTAAATGATTACCAGACACATTAGTTAACTGTTAATTAAGGGTTAGTTAATGCTTATTAAGCATTAACTAACCCTTAATTAATGTACCCTTATTGTTGTAAGTGTTACCAATATCTTTTATTACATTACCACTAGTCAAAATGCTAATTTAAGATATCTTTTATTACATTATGACTAATCAAAATGCTAGAGGTATCAAACACAAGGCAGAGTCCAGTTTGGGATGAGGTTGGGATATGATTGGCATGCTTGGTGATTGATGACATATGTGGTTTCGATAGTGAATGTCCCTATCACAAACAAACTGAATGAATGATGACGTGGCGTATGAATACGGCTAACTGTGCGTCGGCTGTACAGGATTTAGCAAAAATACAAGAGTAGGAAAATATACAGAAAATATTTATAAATTATTATATTATTATTATTAATTATTACAATTTTGCCTCCTTTGAACATTGGGGGGAAATGCGTCCCCCCGTCCCCCCCGCCGATTACGCTTATGAATGCAGGCACTACACTGTACAAATGTATGGTCTTTATCAGTTCAGTTAAGATCTGTCTATCCTATTCTGCATTTTCACGTTGCCCTGCCAAAATTTCTACTTTCTTTCATGGTTGCTCTTTAGCACAGTAAGATACTTTTACTTTGCTATATATAATGTGACAGCCTAATCAAGCATGAGTCCTTCAGGCATCTCCTTTATATACAACATAGCAAATGATTTACAGCTCCACTCTCACACACAGATGTGTTGCTCAGTGTACACTATACTGTTGCAAAGTCATTATTATTTGAGGGGTGTCAGCTATGTTAAGTGCACGGTGCATTAGAATTCTTGACTATGAATGGTTATTTTGGTGAAAATACTAATGAGAGATATCATGGGAATGCATTAAGATAGGTAAAAAAGTCTTACTTCAGACATTTTTATTACTGTATCTATGTAAACATGAGGTGGAAATTTGTCTTTTTTTGAGTTTTTCCAAAGTCCCCACTATAATTTATGAATTCCTGCTATTTGGTATGAATATATGAAAAAAGGAGGGGATCCCATCCCATTGACATCCCAATGACATGATTATTGTGCTTGGGTTTTCCAACTGCTGCCAACATATCCTCCTTAATGTGTGGTCACTGTCAAAGAATGATTGCTAATTACAGACAAAAAATTGCAATATCTTTCCAAAGGCTGGGGTTGTTCCTCTTATCTGCTTCCTTGTGTATCGGCAGAGGCCTTTACAAAAGCATTCATTAACCATGTGCAGTGCCAGAGGATCATTACACTAATTGCAGATCATGTTAACAAAGAATCTATCTGTCTTTTTTAACAGTCCTATGTGCCATGCCAACTGACCATGAATAAATACTTTTGGCTTTAGAAATCCATTGCTCTATCCATGTCCCCATGGCTATAGGTAACTCCAGCAGATCCAACAATAGAAGATGTCCGCTGAATAATGGTATATCAGTCAAGCAGCAGGATCCCAAAAGATTTTTCAAAGATTGCACCTCAGTTCTGTGAAAAAGTGTGTGGTTCATTGTATCGACAGGATGGAGCGGAGATGTAGAGTATGCATTTGTTAAAAGGTTGCTGTGGTTAGAGGTCTTTTCCTGTTTTTAAGAGATGCATTAGAAAGAAAAATAACTGCATAAAGTATGATAAAAAAAACCACAAGATTTAAAAATGTGCAAAATCAAAACAGCAAGTCTGTAATGTAGCTAGGTGTAACACGTAGCCTTGCTTTAAATATCAGGAAAACCTTAAAATCAATTCTGTGTGTAACTAGTAACCAGTGGAGACATGCTGAAATTGTGGATATGGTCCCTTCATTTAGCACCAGTTAAAACCCTAGCTGCTGTATTCTGGGTGAGCTGCAGACATGTGAGTGGCTTGACTGAGGCAGGGATAGAGAGTGAAAGAGCTGCAGTAGTCTAAATAAGAAAAGAGCATTCAAAAGTCAAGTCTGTCAGAAAATTACTGCCAAGTTTCTGGCCTCTGGCTTTGTGTTGGAGGATAGACTACCAAGCTCCTTTAAATAAGATTTGTGGAGCTGTAAAACGTTGTCAGACATCCAACACTTGATGTCTGTGAGGCAGTTTTTGGAAGTGAAACTCCACCTGTTAACACCAAAGTGCTGTAGAGGCAAAGTTGTGGCAAAGAGAATCGCTGAACAAAATATTTAATTCATGCGTTGACTTAGCCACTAATCACTGATCTGCCTGGTATGTGAATGAATAACTAAAGCTGGCTCATGCTTGTGTGGCTTCTACCTTACTGCCTGGTGTATGAGCACACACTGTATTTCCTTTATACAGAGCCAGGGCTGTGTGCGGCCTAAGAGCACATACCGTAATTCACCTAAGCACTGTGCAATGCAAAAATGTTCTGCATGATAATCAAACAAACCGATGAACACACAGAACCCTAACCTAGCCTTAACCCTAACCCAGAGCACCTAATAAACTAATGTCAGCTAGATTAAGTAAATCATTGTGGGTAAGAATAGATTTAATTCCTCCCTTACTTTTACATGTAGTCAGTGGCACACAGTGGCAACAAAGGTACACTACTGTTCTAGACTTTCTCATGTACCAGCTCTCTTGGACAAGATATTACTACAGACAACCAACACAGTTACGGTTCTACCAGATAGCCAAACAATCTAAATCAATTGTTTATTTATGCATTGGCATGTAACTCATAACAACTGTAATTGTTGACAACATCATCTAGCCTGAAACCACAAGGTTTTACCCAACTAGAGTCATTTACAGTATCACATTTCAATAACAATTAGCTAACAGCTGGCCACACACCTAACCCTCTTGCCACAAACAACACAGTGAGCAGCTGTGTCAAGGAGATAGCCAGAATAAACAATTCTGCCTTCAAAATAAAGCTATTATTACTCTTGAAAAACAAAGAATAATTATTGTGGTGACAAAACATTTGGGAAAATGTATTTCCGTTCACTGCAGAACCCTCACATAAATTCTTCATCTTAATTTTGTGTGGCAATTCATTTGCAGTAGGAAAAGGAGATTACCAATAAAATACAGTTAAACAGTGTACAATGCAAAAAAAAAAAAAAAAGCTGACTTTATTAGTACTGGTGCAAGGAATGGGGTTTGGGGTGAAATGCAACTAAGGTTCTTCCCAGATCGGGGAGATAGGGAGATATCAGCACGGTGCCTGAAGAAACACGCGGCTGGGAGGTTAGCCACACTAGGAGAGGAGGGAGCAAGAGACTGTCGGACCATTCACACACAATCACAATTCATTCTGAGTTCCCCCAGGTCCAATCTCACCACCGCCTCTTGCTTCGTCTGCTTGTGCTTGTGCTCTTGCTCTCCCACGCTCCTCTACTCTGCTGACATGCATTTAAAGCAGTGGTGTCCAACCATGTGCCATGGAGGGCCAAGAGTATGCAGGTTTTCCTTCCAACCAATCACTACACACAGGTGATTTCACTAATTAGTTGCTCCCTCTCTGCTTGAAGGTGTGCTAATCAGTGAAATCAGCTGCTGTGGGGTTTGGGTTGTAGGAAAACCTGCAGACTCTCGGCCCTGCGTGGCATATGATTGGACATATGATTGGACTGAGCAAATTCTCAGGGGGGAGTCATTACTCTGATTGGGAACAGCTGGTGTGGTAAGTAAGGGACTTCACCCCCAGTTTGCCCTGTGTGGAAATGGCGCTCTCCATGGTGCTGAACTGGCTCAGCGTTACTCAAAACACAACGTACAGTATGTTCATCAGTAAGGGTTTTATTTTGAAGTCCTATTTCTTTTATTCTGGTTGGCTAGACAAAGGGAAAAATAGCTCACTTAACACAGAATCCAACTATAAATTTACAAAGTTAAATATTTGTTAAAAAGGAATGCCATGCTCTGAAACAACAGTAACACTAGGGAATGAATTACACATTTTCTGCAACTGAAATTCTTTTGTCATTCCAGTTGTTTCTTCCTGTAATGTGTTGTGTGTTGAAGCTACAGTTTAGTAGCCAGTTCATCACAGTGTAGAGAGCAGTTGCACACTCTCCTACATTCCTTAAAATATGTTGATGCCTTTAGTGATCCAATCATGTCGAGGTTAACACAGGGTCATGAATCCCTCTACACCTTGTCCGATAACAGGTCACTTAATCTCTAGATACTTGATATTTACTTCATTTTCCCAACCCATCATAACAAGTTTCCAGAGTCTTTCGTCTTTTCAGTCAAGTAGAGCTTAGGGCCGCACCTTCACTGTGCAATCAGGGAACTGCAATATTATCTCTCATCTCGGTGCCCGCACTCCTCTGGAGAAGATGTAAGGGGAAGCGTTTCAAAACAGCTGCTGCCGTGGAGCGTTTACCGTGAGGAGGCAGACACACCATGACATTTAGACACAATAACACACAAAAAAAAGCAATAAACCCGAAATGGCTGCTGCTCTCCTGCTTAATGGAAAAGGTGAAATCCACAGAGTAGTTTCGCGGTGCTGAAACAATGTTACTGGAGAGGTCAGAGTTGCAGTAATTAGATGTGATCCCTACAAGGCAGCGTTGCTATGATTGAACTGTTTTATCAGTATCCTCTTTAATCTATGCCAAGGGTGAACATTTGGATTGAGTAGACCTGCAGTGTTTTTATAATCTGGGCGGCGGGGGAGGGACTCAAAGACTATCCCACAGTCCTCAGGGCTTTATGGCATGGGAACAGTAAATCACACCCCTGTCTAGAGAGCAATAATATTTATCATAGATTTAATGAAAACAATTCTTGTCTGGAGGCTCCAGTCACCTGCTATGTGTGGTGCATTCTTAAAACTTCCAACAGTGAAATTGTAATGCCATTTCCACATCCAAATGCATGATTACTGCATGCAAATCTCATAAAGGGGTACGAAGTATTAGAAATTGAACATATTATGGCAGCCTAATTTTTTGTGTTTTAGGGGCTTAAATGAGGAATTTCATTCCAAAAAGCCCAATATTTATTTTTAGAATCTTAAACATAATGAACATGAAATAAAAATAAAAAAAAATACAAATTACTGTCTATCCAAAGATTATTTTGTCATTTCTGGAGATAACTAATAAGTTCAATAATATTCCACGATGAATTTTATCTTTGTGTCTGACGAGATGTCACATATTTCAAATGGTAGATGATTTATTTTGATCCGTGCCTTCCCAAGTGTCTCATTGTTCACTTTGCAAGTTTTGATGAACACAATAGATGCCTGAGGACATAATTTGTCTCTGACACTGGGATGTCAACATGTTAAATCTGGCTGTTCCTTTTATTAACTACAGAGAAGGGTTTTTGCTGAGCATGCATGCTCTTTTTCAGCATTTTCAGCACCATGCATTCATTAACATTAAAGGTGAAATGTTCAGGTATGCACACATTTTTTAATTTTAACGTATGTTGTATGGTTCCAAATTCTAGCAGTGATTTGTCGGAAGCAACATATAATGTATAAGAGTCTCTGTCTTCACCAACATTTCCCTTCCATGTCAGTCAAAGTGGACAGTGGTCCCTACATGCATAACTTGAGATGGAAATTTTGTCCCTTTCAGTTTCATGACACATCTAATAAATCTTAAGCTCTCTCTCTAGGTCAAGTATTCCATCACTGTGCCAAAACAGGTGGGTCATATTCTCTGCGAGACTTGTCTCCCTCCTGTCTGGTGAGCAGTCTGTCCTCTAAGGGCTGCGTCCTTGTCCGCCGATGTCACTCCACACCAGGACTGATGTGATCTGACTGACAATTGCAGCCTGTCTGCCAGGTACTATCACATAATCCTGAGTCCAAGTTACTAAAAGCAGAGATAAACTAACATGGGGAAAAGGAATGATGCAAGCCAAAACGAGGATTCTGTAAATGCCTTATCATTTGCTGTTGACTGTAGAAACCATGACTCCAGTGTATTTTAATCACTGTTCACTGTTTTTATTTCAGCTATTTAGGCAAACATTGAATAAATAACAAAATCCTAAAATGTATTTCATGGCTAATATTACATATGGATATCCCCTTTTTACAAATGTTAAGTGTCAGAATGTCCAGTACTGTTAATATCTAGAGCTCCAATTAGATTAACACATTTATGCAGCTGTTACTGACCCAAACCTTTGTTTCATGTGTTACTATCACTCTGTTATGTTTAAACAAAAACACACCCTTTCAAAAACCAAATCTGGTACACAATCCATATTAAAGTGCATCATTAGAATGTCAGTTAAGATGTCTACAGGGATTGTACATGGATGTGATTTTATTAGACACCATATTTTACACATTTTCAGAAATGGATGTTTAAAGACATGTTTTCATTGTTCATCATCATTATACTCTACATTCCTTGATGAGTTCCTTTAATAATTAGGGTGTCTTTTATGTCAGTGTTTTGATCTTTTCCTCCATTTGCCTCAGCAAATTGTAATTGCAATTGTTAGTGGTCAATGTCTCTTGGCTTTTGGCAGTTGCTCTCACTTATGGCTACGCACACATTCTTTATACATCAAACCCTGTCCATTCACTACTGTCCTCTCTCTTGGCAAAGATACATTAACATGAAAAAAACAGCGGCAGACTTAAGAGGCTGCTTTCAAACCATCAAAAACATACTTCAGTTCAGTAGCAACACAAGAATGAAATTACTTTGTTTTGGCCATTAAACATAGTTTTGTCAATGCTTTGTGGTCTCATTTCTGTTACAGAGAAAGGTTGAAATTCACTTGGTAAACAAAATGTTTGAGATAGCATTACATATTATATGCCATCAAAATATAATCACAGAATAAATCATACCTGGAATTCTTCCACCACATGAAAGAACCATCACCCATCGGCTGCATATCACATTGTATAAATCATAGCTACACTGGATAAAGCTGACAGGCCCCAGTTACCAGATACTAATATACACTCTCAAAAACACAACAGACAATATGTTACAAGCTAAAGGCAGCATATTGCAATATAATATACACTACATGTATCATATGTACAAAGTGTTCTTCAAGAGGTAATGTGATAAAACCACCACCACAATCAAATCAATGTACAAAACGGACCTGTACCTTGTACTGAACATGTTCAAGAGAAAATGGTTACTGTCTTGGGACTCTATGATATGTTCGCTTCCTTTGAGGATATTCTGACAGGATGTGATGGGCTTTTAAAAGAGGAGGTAAAACGTTTCACTTTAGCCTCCTTTAACCATATTCCACACTAGGTGTCTAAGAAATAAAACGTGGTAGTTGTCCATCTTAACATGTTACAGATGAACAGACTTCTAGTTTCAGTTGCTGTTCGTTTCTTGAATTAAAGCAATTATTTGGACAGCACAAAACTAAGCACAGTTAAGCAGAGAATGATCCACTTTAGCCACGTTCAGCCACATTGGCAGTCCAATCAGTCAAATGTGCACTGATTGCACGTCCCGAAGAAGTGAATTTCTTCACACGGGTATCAATTCACAGGGTTAACTCCAGAGTGTTCCTGCTTGTGAAGCTGATTTTTGAAGTTACCAAAGTGCCCCCATGAGGGACGGAAGGCAAATAGGGCTGATATCTCCGCAACAGCTTCAGCAGGTCCACTCTTTCTGTTTCCAGCACAGCAAGAGCACAAACTGAACCATAAAGGCAACAAGAAATCCTTTAATATGCTCCACTGTTGTCTATGGTTTCAGTACGTTATGCTTTCACCTTGTTGTGTTGCTCCTTTTAGTTCTAAGAAAACTGTAGGTGTGAAACTGTCAAATGTCCAAATTACAATGAGTTGAATTACTTCTGGGGATAAGGGCAGAGGTGTTGTTGATCCATTGTCCAAAAATTCTACAAAAGCTGGAAACCTTGAAGAGGTGACACTATGGGCGTAAAGGCAAAGGTTAGGGCGAGGAGCATACTCGAGGGATGCAGGCAGGTGAGCTCAGCTGGTGAGCTTCTAGCGATGGCATTTGAGTCACTGGATTCATCCAGTTGAGGGTTCTGGGGAAAAAGACAAGAGTGTTAGATTCAAACTGAATTCCCTATGATGTAAACCAAATATGGCTGCCATGCGAATAAAGCGAACGGGCAGAAGGAAACGATTCTTACCACACACATAGCAGTATCCACTGTTAGATTAGACTCCAATTTCTGGGCCTAGAAGGGAGGAAGAAAGCAAGCAAGCATGAAAGAAAGAAGCAGAGCAACATTGACTTCCATTCATTTTTGTGGGGTTTGTTTTGACTTCTGTGTTTTGCACATCTTTCAAGATCACAAAGACGGGGCTGGTGGAGCAAATATGCTATGAAATATAGACTGCCTCTTTGCATTACTATCCCTTATTTAACCAGCCTCAATGTATATGGCTTGGAGGAAATTCTCTTGGGCATAGTCTTAATTGTCTTCTGAAGAGGTCATGCAAACTCAGTCACTCCTGCATACCGCATTAGTAAAGAAGCAATTGTTGGGAAGCAAAGTACTAAAATTTATGATAATATTTTCTCTGTCCACCAGTTCCCATAGACCTATGTGGACCTCTTTGTACAATCCTCCTGCCTTCATATTGATCTTCTGTGTCTGTGTGTGTGTGTGTGTGTGTGTGTGTCTGTGTGCGCGTGCGTGTGTGTGTGTGTACAAGTGTGTCTGTGTGAGAATACATGTTTGTGCCAACTCAAGGTTATGACAGTTTAATAAATTAAAACTTTTTTTCAGGCTGCTCACAACCTTTTCACACACAAACTCACTGGAACTCACTGGAACTCATGGATTTGCACAAACACACAACACACACACACACATATATATATACACACACAGATACAGAGATGGAATACAGCAAATGATAAAGTGACTCTATAGTGGTTTGGGAACATAATAAACACACCACCCATTGGTTCGTAAGTAGAAAAATTCTATAAAACAGAATTGTGGAAAAGAATGATTAATTGCTCTATAGGAGGTCTTTCCTCCTGGAGGATCTTTTTGCTGGTGATAAATCATATTATCGCTATTAAAAGCCAATATGATAAATCGTCTGGCTTGAAGTATGTGATATCATCTCATTTAAAAATATAGTCCTATAGTATTTACCACTGGAGAACAGCAGAGGTCTGCAATGTGTTGCTGAAGCCAAAAAGTTCCAAAGGAGCTTGAGACTATGCACAGATTTTTAAATGAGGCCTAAATATTAGTATAAATGTAAGTGTAAATGTTGTTCTACAGTAAGAAATAATGCAGTAAAAATACATCTCTGAAGAGTTCCAGCACTAGGGGGGCAAACGTGTGTGTGTGTGTGTGTGTGTGTGTGTGTGTGTGTGTGTGTGTGTGTGTGTGTGTGTGTAAACAAGTGCGCACGTGTATGGGGCCACAATATGTAAAGGGTGGAGTGTTACCACTGCAGGGCATTTCTGATGTTAATGTGGCAACCAATTAGCTTTGACATGACAGCTTTGGCAATTTTGACTCCACACTGATGTCTCATCTTTCTGCCCAGGAGGGGGGATTGTGTGCATGCAATCATAAAGGCATCCCAGACCCACCAAGGTGACAGAGCCAGACCTCTGAATGAGACCTATCACATGCAGACTGAAGCTCTGGCTGGGTCTCTACCTGATGTTAAGGTCTCGATGTGGATTGAGGCGGTCCCTTTCAGAAGATTTTGGAATGTTTCTGATTATTCCAAAATTTAAAGTGACTTGGATTTGTGAGGACAACTTGACGTATATGGCTAACATTTAAAGCCTATATATTCTTTCAGACGTTTGTCACAATGTAAAAAAAAAAGCTTCCACATTTGTCCTGCATTATATCCCTTGAAACAGCTTAGCATTCTTTAAAGGAGAGGACAACTTGACATATTCTTTAAGAGGTCAACAAGGGACACTGCCACTAGCTGAAAAACAAACTAGTTAGCTAGCTTGATATTATGTAAAACTAATTAGCTTGCAACTAGTAGCAGTGCCCCTTTGATTCAGCGAGGAAAGCTAAAATTAAGAAAAATAACAATTTCATAATGTCAAGGTGTCCTTTCACAGGCCAATAAACATTGTCAGTAAATGGGTGATATCAGTGGAGGTATGAGCTGGCTGACAGTCATCCCTCTGAGTCACATCTGACTGGGTGGCTCCATCATTTGGGGATTCATGACAAAGAACCCTTGTATACTGTAAACCTCAGCCAACTAGACATACAAGATGCAGTAAATGTACAATAAGCCTAGACTACACTGTGTAGTCAAATAAAATGTGCAGCACAGAGGCGTTGGTTGTGATATCAGAATGTTGCTTGTTTGATTAGATTAGTTTCTGTTGTTTCTTGAGGCATAATGGAGTAAAATGAAAATTATATTAAATGATTTGGATAACTGCAACTGAAACACACACACTCGCACACACACACACAGACACACACACACACATCATATTCTAGTAGGCACCTCTTGTACATTATGAAACTCTTTGTTGATGAATCTACATTTAACCGTTTAGCTTAAACATTTAGGTGTTTTTGAAAATGTAGGAGTCACAAGAAAATGCCATTATGAACACCACTGTCTCTGCTCTCCTTATCTAAAGCCTCACCTGTAAGGTCCCACAGAAGTGATAGAGGGGGTCGGCCTCTAGGTTCAGTTTGTTCATGTTTGTCAGTGCATCCAGTGCGTTACTGGTTCGCTCCTTAGTCCTCTGAGGGGTGCTCGGCTCCAGCACAGTAGGCCGGATTGGGGGTTGGGGTTGCCACACTCCAACATCAGTGCCGTTGCCAAATGCCTGGATGGCGTTCCCTACAAGAATATAGAGTGCATTTATTCATGCCATTCTTCATCCTGTACACATACAAAATCTTTAAACATTCGTTTTTTTCATTTTATTAGACAGTATCCAATGGAAAGTGACAGGGAAAATGGGAGCTTCAAAAATTAGATTCAAACCCACAATGTTGCAATTACATGTAATGTTCCTCATCCACCAGAATGCCCCATGTCCCCCATATTTGAGAATATGTATAATCATCTGACAAGTTTTAGCACAGGTTTCAAGTCCTTAGTCTAGGAAATAAGTGCAAGCAGCATGGCACAAAAGGTTTTGTGGAATGTCTAACAAAAAAAATGCCTAAAATTGACACATTTGATGATTGAGTAGGAAGATAAATGCCTTGACCTTCCTCATGAGCCTTTTCAAAAGCAGTGTCTGCCTTTAATAACCATGGTTTACAAACCTCTAAGCCCATTGTGGTCTCACATAAATGAACTTATTGACTGACTGACTTGAAATGATAGAATTCCAATCATTTTCTTTCCACTCTTTCTTTCTTTTCAACATTGATTTGACGTTTAAAGTAACACACTTTTCCACGAGCAGAGTGTGAGTCAAAAGTCACTCTTGCTTGATTGATCAAACTGATTCCTCATTTCATTATAAATCTATTCAAACTGAACGGGCATCAGTTAGTAGTTTGCTTTCAACTTTGCCATTCAATCACTCTTGCTCGAGTAAACCACAATAAGTTCTATACTTCCAACAGAAATATCAATATAATGAGTGAAGGAACAGCGGAAGTGCTCAGAAGCAGTGTTGCTCATACTAGATGAGTGTCAAAGTAAAATAAATTGCACTTGAAGGGAGAATATATCAACACATGATGCCACCAAATGCCACCACGGCATAAAATGTAATCCTATTTCCTACCATCATCTCCCAGGGCCACCATTTCATAACAAGCCAAATTAAGAATAGATTTCGCTGGCCTGTCTGACCTTATCCAGCGAAGAATATTGGATTTGTGTTCCACCATCAAATGCTTTTAAGATGTACATTGGGACACTTTGGAGTGTCAGTCTTAGTTTAGACCTGACTGGAGCTGTGTTAGAGCTTCTAACAACACTGTGTGGATAATACATGGATCAACATCGGGGATGTAGTGGAGGGAAAACACCCATAAACTCAGTTTACCCATTTTAGACTGATGTGAATCTTTATGACCTAAATTCATACAAGACCTCATAACAAATAGTATCAAACTGATGTAAGTTAATGAGGATAGGGTCTTTAAAGGGGCAAAAAGCATAAATTAACACTTCTGAATGTATTAGCTTTTTATTTCTACTAGATTTTTACTAGATAAACTAAAATGGCCAAAATGTTTATTAATTTTCTTACAGTTTTACATTGAACTTGAACACTTAACGAGTTCATACTACCTACTACTACTACTAGAATACATTCTGCGAATGGTTTCAAAGATTTTCAGTCAAATGTGACATATCCATCATTTGAAAAAAAACTGAAGGGGGGTGAAGGGAAGGGGAATGCATTTCTGGTGGATGGCCGGATATGGGAACTCACGTAGGCATCGATTGCTGGTGAAAAGCTCAGCAAATTTGTCACATTCCGCCTTGCCGTTGCCGCTGCTGCTGCAGTCGCACCATGGGGACAGGCTGATGCCGAGAGATCGCAGATAATTGGGGGTCATCACCGTACCTGGAACACACAAGAATGGAAAATATACTTACTGCTCTCTCTGGACAATGGTGCAGATTAAAATCTCAGCCTGTCAGGTTCACAGGTGGGCACTGGTGGTTCAAATCTCACTACAACTCTGTGGGACATTATTACTCCTCTCTACATATATGACACCTGCTGACTGAGGAAAGGAACAAAACTACAGATTCTCTACAGTTTATTTGACTGTAATCTTTGCTGTCTGACTGCCAAGTTACATGTACAACAATGCGATTTATTATAAAATGCCAGCCTGAGTTGTCTTATGATCATAAAAACATTTAGCTATACATCATCATACATCTCTGTATCATAGCAGTCCATGCAAGCTAACAGATGAAGAACCCAGAAGTAAGTTTCCCCCTTGTGTGACTATGAGAGTTGTGTTAATGAGAAAACCCTACATGTAGTAGAATTACATATTTTTAATGACTTTAATTAACAATTGAATTAATAATGAATATGAGTTATTTAATTAATTAATTAATTAATTAATTAGAATCAGATGGATTAACAGGGCCGTACAATGTCACAGGTACATGGTGGCTCGGTACACATGGTGTGTACCGAGCATCAAGCAACCAAGTACTTTAGTCCAGTTATACAACTAACTTCTCTTGGAAAATTAGGCAAATTTGAAATAAATGTAAAAAATACAGAGAGAATAACTTAAGATAAGATAGTACTTTATTGATCCCCTTGGGGAAATTGAGGACATTCAACTTACCAATAAGTCCAGAGTAAGACAGTAGACAGTCAGCATAGTTCTCCCTCAGACAGCCTGATATGGAACGAGGCTCTGGCTGACAGTTGCTGATGAAGTCTGCTAGTCTTGACCTAAAAAAACATAGATACAAATTATGGATGCACATTGACTGATTCTGGCATTGAATTTCATGCTGATACTGGGCTAGGTATACTATTGGTAGCCTGGGTAAAATAAGGTATCAGGATCAAAGCATTTCACCAATACTTAAGTCCAGTACCAAGAGCACGTTGACGACTGAAGTCAAATCAATATTATGTAGCATTTTTAAGCAGTAAATATGACAAAAGTGCAGCGGTTGAGAGCATATACTGGCTGGCTTAAAAAAAAAAAACACACATCAGTGTTTATAGCCACTATACAGTGGGAGTACAACCCCCCAGTGAAAGTATTACATCCCCTTGCAATTTTGCACACTGCACAAAAAACACTCTTTTGTTTAATCAAAATGTAATGGAAATTCAAGAAATTCATGTGAAAGTATAAAGTTCAAATAATGATGTCACTGGCAAAACTTCTTCACTAAATGAAAAACTGTTTCCATGATAAAAAAAATGTTCACTTATATATTTTTTTCTGACAAACTATACACTGGCAAAAGTATTTTATTAAAACTGAAGTTTGTGCTGTTGGAGGCTTTAGGAGCTGGAGAATTGGTGTTGAGAGAGAGTGTGGGGAAGATTCTCCTCATTATTGACATAAGCTTATTGTTTAATATGCACACATACATTGGTAGGTCACACTGTTATAGAAAAACCTCTGAATTCAGACATATCTGAAGTCTTGCAGAATTTCTGGCTCAGAACAAGATGACTGTACCAGAAAAGCTCGGTGCACTTGGACTACATGATGTAATTTTACTTGAATCCAAGGACTTGAAACTTATACAGCTGGCATGGAGGACAATATGATCCGAAGACCAGACTAAACATGCAAACCTGCCCTGAACCCTTCTATCAATGCATTAACAATGTAATATTAAAGCACTTCCAGCGAGTTCATTTTCCAAGTCTTAGTGTTGTACCCCATAAAAATCACTCAGTGACTTCACTTCACTCCACTTTATGGATAAATAATAGCTGAGTAGTGTTTTTTTCCAGTACTTCTGAAAGGTTATCCTTCTATTTTGAACTCAACTTGCTTTGATTTTGGTCTTGACTTGACTGTGAGCCTCCTTTGGTCATGGACTTGACTGAACTTGTTTCATGAATTACAATTTTATGTCCATCATTAACATTATCCGCATCCGGTTTTCAGTTTGTACTCTGGTTACAACAGAAAGGATAACATTTCTTTTGTCTCAGTAGACAGACCATGTAACTTATCTTACTGCTGATTTATGCCTCGGTGTTTTGAAAATGTATATGTGTGTAGGGACACATGCAGGAGCTTATGCTTATCCTCTCTGTGTGTATGTTACATGCAGCTCCTGGACATTTTAAGTATGCACTGGACTCACAATGCCTACACATAAGAGGTTCCCTATCAAAAGGAAGCAAACTAAGTGATCCATTTCACACGCATTCTTAATAACTGAACGCAGATGTGAAAAAAACTTGACTGAAATTCCGCTCTCTCAGCATAGATCACACACTATATCTCGTATTCGATTTGGAAAAAGATGAACTTTACCACGGATCCCCCTGTGCCGTCTTACCTGCAGATGTAGTTGGTCTTGCATGCGTTCTGAAGAGACAGACAGTTAGGTTTATCCTTATCCTCATAAGAGCAGACGGGTACAATGGTTTGTCGCCGGCGTTCTGCACACGCAGTCTGATCCCCCACTGGACAGGAGCAGAACAGCATTCCGTAGCTGTATTTGGGCGGAACCTTGATTTTGGAAAAAAAGACACAGTAAGTGACTGGTTGTGTTGTAGTCTGTAGGGCAGACAACCTTCAGATCCTCTCATTCGTTCTGAATTATTTTTTCAACTTTCAAACCACGTTGCAAATTTTAATGAGTACGATGATTTAAATAAATTGTGTGTAGTTTTAGCTGGTAAATATTGTATCCACGCAAAGCTTGCCACCTCATTCTCAACAGAAGACGTTCATTCATCAGTGTCTAAATTTTATAATGCAGTATTAAGATTGTTTTATATCCTTTGTGTTTGTGTGTGTGTAATATGACCTTTATTTATTTATTTTTTCTCATGTGTGTGTGTGTGTATGTATGTATATGTGTATCAATGTATCTGTAAGAATGTATGTACTTATGTGTGTGTATATTTGTGTGTATGTATGTATATACATATGTGTATATATATATATATATATATATATATATATATATTCTAGTATCTTTTTTTATGTGTATTGTTTTTAGCCTGTGTCTCATAACTCTTGATGAGTGGTCCTCAACTTTTTTTTTTTTTGGGTTATTGTGTTTGTTGCTTTGTTTGACTTGTTTGTTGAGGAGTGACATATTAATAAAATTATATCTATCTATCTATCTATCTATCTATCTATCTATCTATCTATCTAGCTATCTATGTGTCCGGTGATATCTGACGAGCTCTCTCGTTTTGTTGTCTAAATAAAGAGAACTTCTTCTTCAGAACAACAGGAAAACATTCCTTTTACATCCCAAAATGGCTCTTGAATCTGTTCAGAATATGAACATATGGGCTGTTTTCATTTTGCAAAGCATTTCTGAAATTATCTAAACTTTCTACCAAACATCTGTTCGGCATCTAGCCCAGCTACCAAAAATGGCTTATAAATGTGACATTTTGCAGCCACCAAAATGACCTCCACCCAAACTGGAACGATTAAATAAGTTATCTCATCCAATTTATGAACGTCTTTTGGCATAATGTGAACGTGGGGCCCTTCGCTCAACCATGTGCTCTTGCCACCTGACGTGAGTCACGCGTCACCTGGTGTAGGGCATAAAAAATGGGAATTAAATTGGCTATTGTTGGGGCAGAGAGTAGGCTTAATGTTAAATTGAACCTGGATTTAAAATAACCTCTTTCCTTTGACATAAGACGCCTGTTTGGGCTACAGAAACCCAAACAGAAAATAAACTGCAAATAGCCCACAAAATTACCTTGTCAAAGAACTGTCGTAGGGCCTTGTGGCATTTGCGCTTGTTGCACACCTCAGAAGCAGACACCCTGCTGGTGCAGGGGTTGATGTAAGCTGAGCGGTATTTCTTACATGTGTCGTTCAGGTTACAGGCCTTAGCAGCGTTCAGACAGTTGTTCTCCTTTGTGGATGCAGGCTCTCCTGAGGGGGAGGGAGAGAGCGAGAGAGAGAGAGGGAGAGATTGACAGATTATTTCATGCTCCTTATTTAAGGATTCCTACTTTGGTAGTGTTCCTTTGACAAATGTATCATTCTTTAATCATTATAAAGCATCATTTACTTCAAAATGAATAAAACCTTGAGAGAATGGGATGAGGGAACACATAGATGGTCAAAGGAAAGGAGAGTGTAGCCAAGAGTAAGGTGGAGCAAAAAGAGAAGAAACTGTACTATACAGTAGAAATATTTCAGTAATGGAAATATCATTGTCTTGCAGTGCAGCTGAAAGGTTTTCCTACATGGACAAACCAAAGGAGCAATGAGAGAAGCTATGTTTTACATTTATACTTATAGAGGTCGTGTACAGTAATTCTGATCCCAGCATGTTCACTATTGTACACAGTTCCTTCACCTCTTGAAGTCTCCCTGATTTTTTCAAGCAATATTATTCAGCCTCTTAAAATACCCAGTCTTAATCCATCACTCCCACAAAATTACAGACTATCTCCAAACTTCCCTTTCTATCCAAAGTCCGCCAGGTCGAGGAAGTGGTTTCTAAGCAGCTCTGATGTGGTGGAAAAAAACTTTTTTGATAAAAAACTAATGTCACCAATGACATTCTAATGCCTGCTGGTGTTAGGGAGTGCTCCATTATTTTATTTAATATATATTTTTGAATATATTTTGGCCATTTTTCTTGCAATTTTATATCATTTATGTGCATCTGAAACTGCAAAAATGAATTTCCTCCAGTTCCAGTCATCACAACGCCTCAGTTATGTTAAAATCAGAAGCCACCTCCTGAAGAGCTACTGTAAGAGTGTATTGTTCAATTCATCTTACTAACCATGAATATATTTACAGACACAACAGTATAATCAACGTGGACAGAGGAATCTTTTAGAAGCTATTTTGTTATAAATTATTGGACCAATTTATTGCTCACAGTTGCTTTGTTACAAGCTTGAACACAGAATCCATTGGCTAAATGATGTACTTCAAATTGATATCAAATTCCTCTGTCAAACCTCATTAGGCCTTGCCTTTATGATCAAACCCGTATGTGCATTACAGAAAGATACAATTAGACTTTTACAAAATCCTTTTGGCAGGAATTATGTTTTCTGGCTTACCTATTAGACACTTAAAGCATACTAGCAACACCTCAGCAACAAGTGACAGAATGCATTATGTTGAGGACACACTAGAAGACTTTTAAAATATATACACACAAATATAGTATGTGTGCTTCAAAGTACCTTACATGTTCTTTTGAAGAGTACACAGCAGATACTGTCCTTCTGAAACTACACTATAACTTCACTTAGGCATGAAGTAACAACAAATAATACAAAAAATTACCCCTTTTCATCATTTAAGTAATACATTTATGATAAAACTGAAAGCCAGTCTTGGTTAAATCCACTAATTGCAGGGTTCTTGGGAGTAGCAAACAGGCAGAAACACAGGTGGCAGTTCACACATGTATTATTATAATTATTAGTAAAGTTCATCACTGGGTTACAAACAGTCCATTGGGTGTCCAATATAACACAATTGAATTTGATTAAGTCTGGAGTATGGTTTCTAAAAAGAACAGGGAACAAAAAAATATAATATGCAGGCCATTAGGGTGATGAACATAATTAATACAAATAATACAAAGGACCATGCATATCCATCACAATTGGCATTAGCAGAATGAATAATGGCTGATGAATATACATTTCTACATCTGCGTTTAGACACCAAGTGTGAGATGCTCTGCGTGGGAAAACACGCTCCTGTTCATTAATATTAGGCACGGCTTGGAATAGACTTTAGAGCAAACTTGCAGCAACGACACATATCATGCACTTATTTAGAGGAGTTCAGCGACATGAAAGAAGGCTCATTCTGAGCTGCCTGGCTTGGCAACAATACTCCATGTATTGCACATGGGCACAGTAGTATAGGGACAGACAGGAGGGGCAACCCAGGGAATTCTTCAGTGTCTATGTGTGTTTGTGCGACTGCTGCTAGCATTATTTGGGGCTAGAGTAGGCTTCTCCTTCCCTTTTTTGTCAAATCTCACACAAATAGCTAGGGTGAATTCTCTGTCCCCATCCTTACACAAGAACATAGAAATCTGAGCGTTGAAAATGCACAAACCTGCTCAGAAGATAGCATTTTCCCTCCTCTCGCTTACATAAACTCATATCCACCTAGCTTTGCCTACAGCTACCCTCCCAATATGCCTTTCCTTCGACCACAGCAAAAACACTCTGTGGCTAACATTATGACTCACACACTCTCATTTTTCTCATTTGTTGTAGTCAAAGTCCTTCCTGCTCGACTGACTCCTGCTCACTTATACAAACTGTATCCTCAGCCTCTGCATGGAAGAATGAATTCAGTAATTCTGCCTTTTGATGTGGAATTGAAACTCACTGCACTCTTTCATGCACCATAGAATGAGCCATGATTAAATCGGAATACATTCTTGAACCTTGGGTTAATCACATATTACAAAACCCATTACTTACATCTGACAAGTGCATAGAGATGTGGGCTGTGATCCTTTAGTCCTGTTTGTAGATTTTGGGCCGTAGGTGTGACGATTTTACCTCAATTACTGTGACCCAAGAAAGAAAATGCTAAGCATCAGAAATTTATTAAAGCCACAATTTTCAGTCTGTAAAAAGTTCTTAGTTTGTGTGCCCATAAACTCTGTGTGTGCGTGTGTCTTTGTCTGTGTGTGTGTGTGTGTGTGTGTGTGCAGCAGAGGGCCCAAGCTTAGTGTGAGTAAGTAGGTTGAGGCTGTAAGTCACAGTGCATGTCTGACTCTGTATAGACATAACAGCCCAGGGCAGGAAAAAACCTTTTCTATCAGGAGCTTTCTTGCGTTTAATGAGCTAAATTTAGGGTCATTTTTTCTGTGTTTCCAGAGTGATTTCATTAGAAACCCTGTTTCTATTGTGTATAAGAAGAACACATCCAAACGAAAAGGGAGAATCATGACATTGTTGATATATTGCAATACAGTGTGAAACACTCTCTTCAATATTCTCCTGTCTATTTTTCATGAACATTTTTGCTATGTAGTAATACATGATAATAGTAACAGCATTCGCAATTGCGTTTTATGAACTTAAAGGGGAATTCTGCCGAAACTACTGAGCCTTGGTCATTTAAAGGTGAGATAATGAACAGTTGTTTCATTCAAATCTCAAACAAAATTACAGGGAGAGCCCCATGTCATTCCTCACCATATTAATCAGAAATGTGTTCCTATTGCTCAACAGGTTGTGAAGCTATTAAGTCATATGACATTGTCGACATTGTCTTCATTGTTCTTTGCATGAAGGCCAGCAGGCTCTAGAAGTGGGGCTATGGCTAAAATGTGATAAAAGTATACAAGAAAATGGACAAGAGACACCTGATTAGGGCTATGCATCACTGGAAGGTTTTCAGTATTGATACTAATTCCAATACTTCAATGTTTCACTCCTAAAATGATGATTGCATTTCTCAATGCAATAGAGCAAATACTTTTCTGTAATAGATAGTAGATAATAACACTGTCTGCTTTTCTAAACAGAATCAGACCTTAACAATTTGATTCTCTTGTTAAAAATGCATCTCATTTTAACAATAATTTGGATCAACCTTTTTGTTGATGTTGATTTTGCTGATTCTGTTCAATACAATTTGATGCATTGATAATCATAAGGTATTGATATATATTTGAATACTTATTGATTCGACACCAAACCCTAGACCTGAATGCCTTTAAAGTAGCCTACTTTACTTTAAAGTAACACATCTGTTCAAAAACCCAATGGCTTCAGAACAAAACAAATCTCATTTGGTCTCCTTAAGTTGCAGCCCCTGAGCCAGGCCACCAGCTTGCCACTGATATAGACCCAATGACAAAATGACAGGCCAATGGAGCAAGCGCTGGAATCCGACCCTTTGACCTCCAATAGGTTGATACAAAAGATCTTTTGAACAACCGCCAGCCAGGTAGGCTTTAATCGTATTCCCGAGGAAGAGGTTAATTATAGTGTCCTGGGGCTGTGCTCACTAATACAGTGAAAGTGAGAATATGAGAACCAAAGGTCTCTATTGTATAGCTGCCAAAATGTCCAGTCTTTGTGTATATACCCTAACTTATGAAACACCAGTGAAATTTTAGCAGTGTGCATAACACACTTCTCATATGCAGTTAGTAAAGATACTCTTTCAGAGGTGTTGTTGTGGCTCAGTGAGGGCATACACTGTAAAAAACACATTTTGTAAATATATTCAACACAAGGCAAGCATCTGTGTCGGGGCACTGGCTCATCTACGGCCTATGAACTCTACAGGGGCGAAGTCAGGACCCTAAACGTTTCTCCTCATAAATGCTGTTACATTTTACCCAGCTGCAGTCTCTACTAATGCACATGTCATTTGAACACTGACTTATATCTCCAGCAGTTATACAACATTGTAATTGGCATGGGTTTATGTTACGAAGCAGATTGTTGGTCAACATATAAACATTAAGTTTGAATGATTGTTATGCTGTCTGGCTATATTATTCTTTTTTTGTCCTTGTAGATTGTGAATAAGGGATTGTGTGAGAAGTGACATGACCAAGCGTTGTGGAAACTTCATATTAAGCTGTAGTCTGGACATAAGGCTAGTTTTGCAAACTAAGTTGGTAAAATACCACACACCAAACACAAAAATAGAGCATAAAAGGTAAGAGAAAATGTTATGAATTCAATACCTTGCAAAACTGCCAAAGGGGGATGAGGATGCTACTTAAAGGGTAACTTCTGTATTTTTCAACCTGGACCCTATTTTCCCAACTTTTTGTGTCCAAGTAACTAATGGGGACAACAATTTTTGAAATTGGTCCAGTATTGAGCGAGATCGCTTCAGCCGGCAGCCGCGAAACGAGCTGCAATGTAATCCAACGGGGCAAATCGCACTGTCAATGTACGTCCACTAAAAGTGCTTGTTTTTGCCACTGACAGGCTCAGATTGTTATTATAAGTGTCTGACAACATTATGGAAAGGACCCTACAGAGAAATTAAATGTTTTTCTTTACCTTTCGCTTGATCCGGTCTGTTTGTAACTTCCTACAACAACTCAACTCTTACGAGACTTGAGCGAGACTTGGTTACACACAGACCGGATCAAGCGAAAGGTAAAGAAAAACATTTAATGTCAGTGGCAAAAACAAGCACTTTTAGTGGACGTACATTGACGGTGCGATTTGCCCCGTCAGATTACATCAAAAAGATGGGAAAATAGGGTCCAGGTTGAAAAATACCGAAGTTACCATTTAAGGTTACCCATCAAGACACTGAAGCCAGCTCTAAAGGAGTGGATAAGCTGCTCAAGTCAGCTTGTCAGATCATCAGCTCAACTGGGGTCACTGGTAGAATGGGTCCACCGGTGCTGTGAGGCAATCTTGGTGAAGGTAAATCACCACTAATCCACACCTAACACACACTGGTCTGGTCCCTCATAGGAGACACAAGCAAAATTCAGATGGTAGAATTCGGTTAAAGTTCATGTAACTGACCATATCACAGCTGCACAAATTCAGCTGGTCTGGCTTCTATGCTCCCATTCGCTATGATTTTACACCTCCTCTCCCTCACCATCTGGGGGGAGTAGAAGGTTAATTTATACCAGTCTAATTCCAAACCGCTGGGTTTGAACATCCATCAACACCTGTGTTTTCTGGCAGGAATTTGCAGAGACCCTCATGCACTGACAGAGACTGCAGTTCCCTTATTCTCTTGTCTTATGTCTGCGGACGCAGGGTAAAAGCTGGGAGTCACCTCTGCGCAGAGCAAATGAAGAGCACCAGTAGAATTGTCTGGACTGCTGCAACCATTAAGCTCAGGCGGTGGGGTCAGAGGTGGAGGAGCAGGTCCTTAAGGACTCTCTCCACTCTCCACTGTTCTGGATTACAATGTTATGCCAAGAAATGACTCCAGCCTGCTCTTTTTATTCTCTGAAAGTGATCCAGGAACAAAGATGGGAACATGTGGTCGTGGAAATGCCCCTCCATCTGAGCACAAAGTGACAAAACATCCAAGTAATGTAGGATCCACAGCCCCCACTGCCTCATGGGTGCCAGGACATCATCCATTTAACTGTTACTTACTTTTACATTTATTAGATAGACTCAATAAACCAAAGAAAGTAAAAATGACAATTACGTTCTCAAGAACCGGGAATCAATTTGATAGTACACAGGTATATAGTGATTAAGTGACTGATGACTGACTGACTGACTGACTGACCTGAATTTGGCTCCTGGTGCCCACGTCTTTCACTGTGGGAAACACTAATTCATACTTTTGTTTTTTCAAGAATTGATACCTGGTATGGCTCTCTGGCTGTCCCAGCGCCACACTCAGAAATATTCAATTCAAAACTCACCAGCCCAAATACTAACATGATTATAATGCCCACTGGATCCCTGGCACACTGTGATATGTCCAAAAATGCACTTACAGGTCAAGGGGGCGATATTCAGCTGGGCCAATTACAAACAGAACTGTCCATTTACTGTCTCATCATCAACAGTTTCGAAGTCATTTTACCCTAAAGAGGACGTTAGCTTCCTATTTCCATGCATTAGCAGTTAAAGGCATGAACCTGCATTAAATGTATTTATGGACCTGAATATCAATCTGGGAGATGTAAGGACAGTCTGAGGCACAGCCAGCCTCTGACATAATGACATTTTGAGAATGCGTCTGTGTCTCTGAGTGTATGTGTATGCGTGTGGGATGGTTTGCATGTGCATGGTTGTCTCTACGCGGCATTATGTACAGTATGCATAAGCATATGTATCTATGTGTAAGTTTGTATTGTGTGAACAGGCAGGTATGTGTGCACATGTGTGTCTGTGCAGGTTGTGGTTAGCTAGCATCAAATAATTCTATGCCTGACTAAAAACATTAGCCTGTCTCACTTATAGGCTATAGCCTTTTATTTAGTCATCTCAAAGCCATGATGAGCCATGGCTGACATCACTCACAGTTGCATATCCACTTGGCTCACTCCACACATCCTGTCATGGCTGAGCCATCAGGTAGGCTCATCTTGGTGAGGGATTTATGCTGCTATTCTCCAAACTACTTTGCCTGAGCCCTCATTTTCTAATAACATTCATACATTATGTCTGAATGGAAGAGGACAGTGAGTGAGTTAAGTGACTGTGTGTGGTCGTGTGTGTGTGTGTGTGTGTGTGTGTGTGTGTGTGTGTGTGTGTGTATGTGCGTGTGTGTGTGTGTGCGTGTGTGTGTGTACAAATTCCTCTTTGACTTTATCTCTGCCTTGCTGATACTGCCTCAGACATAGTATTTGCTCAATTAGATTCTTGGCATGATTCATCTTATCAATAATGATATTCTGTCTGCATGATGCTAATGCAAGGTATCAAAACCCAGTATCTCAGCAAATCAGAGTTATCATTTTTATTTCTTGGTTGATGCTGCTCCAAAGTAACAAGTCATGTCCCCTTAACCCGACTGTATACCAAATTTACATTGCCTGCAGAAGTCTGTAAAAATACTTATGTTAAGTTGCATAACATGCGACATTTGGTGTTATCTGTTCATTTTCTGGGAGAGTTTCAGAAAATTTCAAAGGATTTCCCAGTGATGATGTTTGCATTCAGACTCAATGTGTGTAAAATGTGAACCCCATGACAATACATTATGACAAGGGCATCTCTTCCTCTATTTTTGTGTCTGAGTTTGCGTCTATACAAAGAACAATTGCAAGAAAAGTAATCGCAGAACGATATATTCTCGTCTCTCACACAGCAGACCTGCTGGCCTGTTTCATTCCTCTGCGTAGTTATGGCTCGCCCTGCATGTGCGTCATGTGCGTGGGTTGCAGACCAGGTCTGCGCAGATGTTGTGCACCTCTATGATTCATCTTCAAAAGACAATGGAACAGAAGCTGTTCCTCCTAATCCTCCTCCTCCTAATCCTCCAAACTTGTGTATGTAGCCAACGGTCATGTTCAACTTCAAGTTTTCTCAGTGGTTTAAATACAATTCATGGACCTTCTCCAACATCACCATCTAATGTTCAAGTCAAATGACGTGCTCTGTGCAACCTGCTGCACACAAGGTACAACACAAACCACACAGACCACCCATGCTAAAAAAAATTGATCCATCCATGGTACTGTTAAGAGCGCCCTTCAGACGGCACATACTGTCTCTCCCTGCACAAGGCTCCTCAGTAACTCATAACCAATTAGAGACCATTAAGGTCAAATACTGTTCATGCATTGGCTTGCATATTGTGAGAACATGCTGCAGAGTAGAAATTATCTGATGGCTGATGACATCAGGTGGGGGGAGGGGCTGTCTGGGGAGTGGTCCTGTCTCATTAATATGAGTTTCATTCACCTTTTGGTTTGCATTTTGGGGAAAACAACATTGTTTTCAGATAAACATCTTCCACTTCACCTGGTTAAGTTGTTACATCGACTTAAGACACCAACTCATGGAGATTTGACCTTCTGTTTGATTGCACTAACAAATGACTCTGCAGACCTGGAAAAATATTGCTTGAAGAGAGAAAGCAGAATCTAATTGAATTTTGAACTTGCAATCCACAACTTTTGTCTTTTCTTGGGTTTTGAACTCCCTCTGGTTAACTCACTTGGAAAAAATGTAGTTATTCTGCTGTTACAGAGGGGCAGACCAAAAACAAAAGAGAAGCGTGTGAGTGGAAATTCTTTCAGATGATTCGCTGATGTGGCTTAAATCAGTCTTGTGTAAAAGGAATCATCAACAGATTTAAAATAATAATTCTACTGTTGGCCACTGAGCTGCTGAACTGGAGTGGTTTGCTCTCATGTGCACAGTTCACAGCCAGGCCAGGCCAAGAAGACAAATACACTGAGGATTTATCTGCTGCTTCAGGGAACTAGAACCTTTAAATTACTCTTGAGAGCAGCTTGCACTATTCATTGGAGAATCATCATGTCAAGCTCTCTCTCTTGCTCTCTCACTCACTCAGTTCTCAAGTTCCCTCAGGAGCTACTGTACCAGGATAGACTGGGTTGGAGTCACTGCGACTGCTGCAGAGGTGGAGGCGAGAGGCACTGGGATCAGTATCAGGACCAGTGAATAATGGAGGACCTGGACCTGTTAAATGAATTTATTCTGATATTGTTTCTTCCTCTCACCTCGGACTATGGCCATCATGGCACAAATCAAACCCTCTCGCAAACAAAACTGAAGTTGCATGGAAGATAAAACACTCTTGAACATATTATTCACAGACTCCTGTGTGGTTATGTGGTTCTTGTTTGAATTGCACTCTCCAACAATGATTTATACATAAAACACCAACATTTAAAATATATATATATATTATTTTCACACAAGAATGTCAATTTTCAACAATATTCAGTCCTCAAAATTATTTGCGAATTCGCAAGTTTGCACTTTTGGATGTAAATATCTTTGTGAATCATCATCTATTTGTGTGGATACTTTTTTAATTTTTTAATTTTTAATTTTATTTTTAACTACAAGGACCACATTTATTACACTGTGCAGCAGTCTGAACACATACTGAATTAGGCACTGCACTAAATCTATGTCAAAATACTCCTACACACTACATTTAAGAGCAGGCGGTCGCAGGAAAATTACAACAGGACTTGAAAAACACAAACAGTGATGCTATAAAAAGCATTCAGTGCATTCAAGTTGCTGCCCTAAAAGGTTCTATGTTTTAATGGAGGAGTCAGACTGTGGCACGACATGACTGAAAATAGCACTGCCACAGGTAATGATTCATTAACTCTAAAATTATATGTATTATGAGTTAATTGGAACATTATCATCTTCATCCACATCCCTTTGCTTCAAATCCTGTTGAATTTCTGATTTGTGAAGAACATACTCAAGGTGCTGTTGAAAAACAGCACAGCACAAAGAGACAAAAGAGTTATTTGACAAAAACAGAACTTAAATCCAAAACAGTGACAAGTCTACAGTGTTGTTGAAGGATGGCATGTGTATCTTCAATGGAGATAGCATAAGCATGTAGGCCTATACTTGTTGCACTGCTGGAGAACTGTGAAAGGAATGGCAGATAAGGATTTAGACTTGTGTATCATAAGAGCTGCAACAGTCATCTAATGCGGCAGGCAAGTGACAACAGTACATTACCAGAGAAACAGTGTGTATTAGCATTCTGCTGAATGCCACAGAACTGGTAGAAATTGAAGGATTTGTCTCTGAAGCTGCTTTGTACTTGGTAGCAAAGTTAATTCCACACCAGTGGAAGCTGGACTTGCCAGACTGTAGTCAAACAAAGAGGCTGGCAAAGGTAGAATTGGATGATTAAGAGGATGTTCAACATTGTATATCGATAATGATATTTTTAATTAGCAGAGGTACTTGCCATTCAAAGACAACAAGTCCCCGTTCAAAGACAACTTTGAACAAACAAGGAAAAAAGCCAGTATTCTCATTTAAAAACACAAATGGCACATAATTATTATTACAGAGAAACAACAAAATGCTTTCTAATTTCTTCCCAACTATTCCAATATGGTCAGACCTCCTTTCATGTGATTTGCATAGATTTTCTCTCAATTATCCCTCAAAAACAAACCAGAGTACAAAAAACAGCTATTAGCGAGGCGGTGTTCAGAACACAAAAGTATTGCTTTTAAAGGGTGAAAAACACAGATTTGATGAATGCATAATGCTCTTAAAGCCATTATATGTTTGCTCCTGACTTGTGACAAAATGGTATTTAACGTTCCCTCACAGACTTTTCTCCTTCTTGCCTTCCTTATGGTGGAAAGACCTTCTCACTCCAGTCAGGACTGCAGTTTCTCCTTATCTTCCGTCATCAGTTGAGAGGAATTTAAGCTTACTCTACTGTTGGACTTATTATAAGTTGCTTTAGGTCAGAGCATCAGCTGAATGCCTAAAATGTAATGTAAGCTAACTGCTACATATTCTGCTTAACACTGTTTTGTTGGCAGAAGTGACCATCTGCCTTACCAGGAGAAATAAGATGCATGGGATATACAGTACCAACATACAGACAAACCAATGCACCAGCAAACATTCCCTGCCCTATGATGCTCAAGGTCACTTATCTTAATGACTTTTTGCCTATGTTGGTAAGTTTTCTGGCTCCCACCACTGTCTCAGGCCTTTGCTGCCTGTTTCAAGCTCTGTCTATGAATGCCTCATTCACCCAGTAGTTAAAAGTTGACCAATTCTAATGCGGCATTTTGATCAGATTCCCGGTTTTTATTATTGTTTTATTTGAGATGGCTCAGCAGTGTGGTGTGTCTTTTATGCAAACAGCTTCAGGGACGTATTCAGTGACATATCTTACACCAACATCAATAAACTGATGAACTGAACCACAATATACAGTTAACATATTTGCTGTTCAAGTTCACGCACATGTATGGGTAGCACTTTACATTACAAGGTAATTATACTGTGTAATTACATAGAAATTATCAGTAAGTAACTGGTAATTTCTGGTAATAATGAGTAACTAGTTAAATGTCCATAATTTAATGTAGTAAGTTGCTGATTAATAATTTGCTTACCGGCCTTTCCAATACCTATTATTAAAGTAATAGATACGTTTTTAGTCAGTTTTGAATGGGAAAATCCGTAACACTAATGATGGAGGCACCAACAACGTAAAAACATACCGTCAGCAAAACTGACCAATCGACATACCTTTGTGTGTATATCATAAAGAAAATCCGCCAATCATACTTACACGCAGCCACAGAATTATGTTATTTATGATAACTGATGCAAATTGGGGGGCAACAGCAACTGTACAATTTGACAATAATTTACTACTGCAGCACTGCCTATTCAAGGCTTGGTTTGATGACCGATAAATTAACTAGCAGTATTGATTGTAGGAAATGACAACCAACAAGTACACAAAGCTAGCCAGCATATTATCACTTCTTTTAATCTGTTTTGAAAAAGCAGTTTGATCTCAAATGATTTATTTCTCTGCTACCAGTCAAACATTATTAGGAAGGTTCCTAGTTCCTCCTGGGCATGGATCGAACATCTTTGAGAAGCATGTAATGGGATACACAACACCACCATCACCTATACAAGCACAGCTCCTGTTCCCACATGACTTGCATATAAAACAAAATGACACCCAAACTGGTGCAAAAAAAGCACTAGAGCAGAAGCCAGCAGTGCCCTAGCCGTGCACATCTTATAGCAGATAGTTGGCACAGGCAGGTTAACAATGGCCTCCACTTCTGCTTTGACAAGCTGGACTTTATCCTGGCCCACAACCTTTCCAAGACACTTCACCGTGACCTGAGCAATCTCACTCTTAGCCAGGTTGACAGACAGATTAGCAGCTTGCCAGACACTCAAACACACTCCTGCTATGCTTCAGATGGTCTGGCCAAGTGGCATTTAACCCAACCACATCACCTCCACGGTTCAAACAATACAGCATGGCTGCAAGAGCAAAGGACAGTTGTAGCTGGACCAGAGTTGAGATCTTGGGTATGATCTCGACCTCTCAATTGTTGAGATGTCCTAGAAAAATACACTGGCTATGGTGGGACTAGGGTCCACAACAATCTCAGGGGTGTCAATTCGGACAGGACTGGTTTTACCTGAGGTTTTTGTTACTGGGTGTTTTGCAGCAGATAAAAGAGGCCCAAGTTTTTACTGCCGCAGGTGTGGACTGCCCATAGAATTTACTGACATGGCAGATTCGGGCGGGACTAAAATTACAGTCACGCTCGGGTAATGATTATATTACACCTCCTCCCCCTTTAAAACTAATCCTGTCCAAATAGGGCTCATGACCGGCAACAAAGCTACAACCTGATCACGCACATTGAAACAATACTCTTCAAATGTCAAGTCCTTTTTTTCTGCTATCATTACCACTGATGTCTCTGCTATCAGAAACAGAATTACTTCATCTTGTCTCTTACAAAAAGTATCTTTCTTACAACAAGTTGGAAATGTGATTATAAGTGGGTTTGATAGACTATAGCAATCATATTTTCTGACAACTCTGTCCCAAGATAGAAATTGAAGAATAGAAATGAAATGCCTATCAAGTCATGCTATAGTTTCAGCATTGGTTGGGTACGGTTATCAATATTTTCATCAGAGAGACACAAAAATCAACATACAGGCTGTAAAGTAGATATGGGATCTTAAAGTAGCATTACCAAGAAGCTGCAGGTACATCCAAAATCGGCCCATGAATTTGTCTTTAGCTCATACACAAGCCTTCTTCGTTAACACCACCATTACTGTTGTGTATTAGCTTCATAAAGATCGAGAAGGTTTAGTTCAGGTTTATCACTTCGGCATCACAAATTACTGTAAATCCATAAATACTTCCTAATTCCTATCACTTACGCAGTTCTCTTCCAGACACCAGAAGAGGGGCAGATTCAAGAAAATGTAGAAATTACCTTCATCTACATCCACTACTGACACGTCCCCAAAAATCATGCAGTACTCTTTTGGACAAATTGCTGCAATGTGTTTTCATGTTTAATTGCATACAGGCTATGTACAAAATGTCATGGTGGGAGCTGAAACAAGGCAGGAGATATGCTTGTTGAAAGTTAATTGACTATAATGGACCCCTTAAATGAAAACAGTGTAATTTTACAACTGCTGGATCTCAACATCTATGAAATTTCCTCAAAATTGTGTTGGTACTTTCCAAAATAGAAGAATATGAATAAGGCACAGATGAGTACAGAGCCATAATCCTGTTTATGAATTCAATACAGATGTTAAAAAGTTAAAATGTTCTACTTAAATTAGATACCAGTCTTTTCTGCTTTGATCCACGAAACTTAGATATCAGTTTTTACCACTTAAGCTTCATTCTTTTCCACTGGTACCCAGGCTAACAGCATTAGCATTGCCACAGAGTGAAAATCTAGTTATTGAGTGCAGAAACACGGAGGACAATCTGTGTGAGTCCCAACTTTGCCTCAGTGTGCACAGCAGCATCGTGTTACATCTCTCAAAGCCATTTGTTCATTGATTTTATAAATGACGCACCGTTTAATTTCAGCTCTTCCTGGAGAATTTATTCCAGTAGTTATTGGACTGGATGTCACCCGCCTTTCAGTTTGGATTAATGAAGATATAAACACATCATTGGAGAAGCTTTCTGCAGACGCTATAGAAGAAGCACAGTGACTTAAGGATACTGTACTCAAAACAGACAACAAACACACATCTGACATGAGGAGAGGAGAATTGATTGCATTTGAATAACTTGTGGCGTCTTTCATTCAACAAGATTGTTCCTGCTTATATATTATCAGTCAATTCATTAACAGATATGAGGGAACTAGGGAAATCTTACTGTATATGTATAACACATTTACATATATTCCAATCCTATCTGTAAAGGAAAGGATGGGAGGAAAGGAGTCAATAGGTAGGTGCATCGGTAACACTTTACAATAAGGGTACAACAATTAATTAATTAACAGTTAACTAATGTGTCTGGTAATCATTTACTAATGGTGTTCATGTTAACTAAGGCATTAATTTATACATTATTTAATAGTCATCTTTATAAACTATTAAATAATGTATAAATTAATACCTTATTTAACATGAACACCATTAGTAAATTACACATAAGTTAACTGTTAATTAGTTAACTGTTAATGCTTATTAAGCATTAACTAACCCTTATTAAGCATTAACTAACCGTTAAATTAGTGTACCCTTTTTGTAAAGTGTTACCGGTGCATCTGCAAATTACAAAGCCACCATGGTTTATAAAATGTAATTGAACACTGGAATAGTACAATGGATAAAGTGTGTGTAATAATAAGGATTGGTTTTCACCCACTGAGAGTGGAGAGCATCATTTCTTACCATTTAGCCCCATGGGGTCCAGTGTGGACTTACAGATCTTGCTATGTTTGACTCACACGTACATAATTTTGCACTGCTGCTTGCCCAAGGCTCGGCTTAGTTGCGGACAGGAATGAGGTCACCTTATGGCAAATGGATTCCTGATATCTATCCCATTAAGTGGATTTTTTTTTCTTAGAGTCGCCTTAGGCTATTTACACACTGCTATACATTAAACTGGCTACTCGGCTCCTGCTCCATCCCTGCATCCCTATTTATCTTGCTCTTTCCTCCAACAACAGATCTATTACAATAGCCCTAATGCTGAGGAGAAAATCATACATTAAGCTGCCAGGTCGTCCAACTTCAAAGGGGAGGGGAGAGTGTCATTGACACTAAAAGGTTTGACTTTGATAGAAGAGTGCATTAGCAGCAAACCAGGGTTTAAAATATATCTTAATCAATCAAGATTTGAACATTTGCCATTGGTTGGATGGCATTTTTGTGATGTTTTAGCATTTTTGGGGACTGTTGTCTCATAGATCAAGCTAGGAAAGTAGCTGGAGCCACTTGGCACAACCTGCTTCTGCCTCTTGGCCTTCATAATCTCTGCTGTCTTTTATTTGTTGTCCCATTATCTGGAAACCTCCTGAATCATTACCAATGCTCACTTTTCCAATTTTCTTGCATGTCTGTGGACCGCTGTTCATATCTTTTGTTGAGGCTGATAGAGTTCACTTGAACCATTGGTTCTTTCAGAAATAAAGGTTTGCACTAACCCACATGATTATTCAGCAGGTAAGCAAATGTGAGACCCATTTCCTCAGTAAAATCCAACCACTGTTGAACTTAGTTTGAAAAGGGGCTTCTAGTCCAGATGAGCTCAGAGATGCAAATCTTAGACTGAGATGAGGTGAAATGTAAATTCAAAATGACTGACAAGTGACAGTAGCTGTTACATGCTGTCAGCCCTAGTATTGCAAGCTAAGACAATTAATGTAGACAATGCCTCTAATTAGAACTCACTACATGCTCTACAGCTGAGAGAGAGAGAGAGAGAGAGAGAGAGAGAGAGAGAGAGAGAGATGGAATGAGCAGTTTTTCACTAAAATGGTAGCTGGCCGGTGCAGCAGAGGTCTTCCTCCAGCCAGAGAGCCGCACCACCGGTGAGCGATGCCAGGGGAAGCTGCACTTGACACACACAACTCCTGTTCTATCAGTGCCATAGAATGCAGACAGATGGTTAATTGCTCCTGTGTTTAATTGGGCTCTCTGTGATCTCACCAAATCTGAATACGGGCCTAACTGCATGCTCCCAAGTCCACCTGCACTCCATTGGCTTTTGAAGACACATTTATGGCTTTTAGATTTACAACAGCAAGCCATTTCTCTTTTTTGATTAATTTAACTTTTTTTCTTTTAATCCAGGCACTCAGCACCCACTGCAGCCATGTCAAGCTTTTGGAGCTCAAGCAGCACAAACAAACCAGACTTTACTCTAAAAGGATGGTTCATTCAAAACTAGCATGTAAATGCCTGGTTCCAAATTGCTACTTCCAACACTAGTACTGCAACAGTGGAAAAACACCGGACCTCTCATTATTGCTTTGAGAGCTGAAAGTGAAATATACTAAATTACTGTGCTTTGTGTATGGTGGGTCACAATGGCAGATAAAAGCTTTTGTGATGGATAATGGGTGTTGAAAGCTGCAGCCTGAAACCAGACAGCAATAGAAAAGGGTGGTTGTCAAATAGAGACAGATTTGTAGTGGTGATGTGGTGACTCAAGCTGGGTTTGAGGCACAAGTTAGTCAGAAATAATGGCTCTATGCAAAGCGCCCCTTCATACAAAATCCTAACTTAAACCTTAGGAATGTCTGGGATGTAGAAGCAACATCTTACCTGATATGATGGGAGCCAAGCGGAAGATATCTGAGAGCCGGCTATTGACTGGTTCATAAGGAGAGTCTTCCAGCAAGTCATTGCCTGCATATGAACAATAAACAACATAAATAATGTGTTTGGATGGTGTATGTGCTGTGTGTGTGTGTGTGTGTGTGTGTGTGTGTGTGTGTTAATATACATTGACGTGAGAATATCGAACACACTAATTTGCTTATTATTATAAATTACTATTATTGCTACTTACAGTTATGACCAAAGTTGAGACAATATATAGGCTTATCAGGTAATTATAATAACAAATGCATAAAGTTGACCTTGGACAAGGTCCATTGCACCTTACAATTTTCTCTCTCTCTCATGGTAATCTATAGGCTTGACACTGGTTTTATGAACAAATCTGGAATCTAAATGTACATCACTTTTTCAGGACAACAGCTAGCATCGTGGTATAAGACAGTGAAATAAATACATGGTTCATACAGTATAAGGATTGCATATGGAATGCATATGTTGTGAAAACATTTTGAAGTAATAAACTTTGTGGTCAACGTGAATGAGATTTACAGTAGGAGGAAAATTAGTTCAGTACATCGGATATTTTAATATTGAGCACCTTAGTTATTTGTTTTGCATCAGTGAGCATGTGCATACCCTGTAAACTCTGGAATATACTCCAAAAGATCCGGAGACAATTTTTCTCCTTCTTCATGCCCCTTCTACACCTGCAGTTGTACAGCGGACTCTGCTTCACGGCATCTATTGCGCTGCGGCATTCGTCCTGCGCCTCGGGACCGGTGACCGAGCTCAAGCTGCTCTCCCTCCCCGCCACACACTGCCTCATCGTCCGGTACTTGGTGCTGCAGGTGTACACTTTTAAACATTGTTCGCTGGCCTTTACGCAGTCCAGGC
Source organism: Centroberyx gerrardi (assembly GCF_048128805.1). Classification (NCBI taxonomy): domain Eukaryota; kingdom Metazoa; phylum Chordata; class Actinopteri; order Beryciformes; family Berycidae; genus Centroberyx; species Centroberyx gerrardi. The sequence continues at coordinate 14,849,598 of NC_136016.1, forward strand.
GGTTCTGCCGGGACGGTGTGCTGCTGTCACCCTTCAAGGTGAATACTGAATCTGGGAGTTGTAAGAATTAGATCAGAAAAGATTAGAGTTGGATCACTAACTTTTTTCGACTTTGTTTCACACGTAATCATAGCCTTACCAATCAGTCAATGAAGTTTTCTTTAGTAGTATTATTAAAGCTAATTTTGTTCTAAATAAAACACATTTGTTATTGAGCACAATTCAAAAATGTCTTGAGTAACCTTCCTGCCACCCTGATAACACCGGACTACAAGCTACAAGTGCTTCAAAAATCAAGACTAATTGTAAGGTTCACTGTAGGAACAATCTGCGTTCCAACGTGCAATGCGCTACAGCGCGCGCGCGGTCCTTTTGGCATGGAGTGTGCCAGCGTTTTGCGCACAGGCAGTGTTTACTACATTGATTGTTAAACTGTAAATATGATTGTTAAATTGTAAATATGAAAGGAACAGCGGAAGTTTTGAAATTTATGACATGAAAATTCAACAAATGAATGAATGACTTACCCAGGAAGGACAATATAATGACAAGAGTTGCTAAAATCATTGCGCTTTAAGATACTTCGTATATAACGTTTAGAGTGGTATTTCAAAGATTAAAATAAAATATCAGGACAACTTCTCAGACGGATCCACGTTGCTTCGCGTTGCACATTATCTGTGTTCAAGTGATCATGCATTCTGTAGATCCATGCAAAAATGAGAAGCCCAACTCTCGCGCTGAGGTCCGGTGGATTCACCCAAAACAAAGTCTGCACACATCGTACAAATTTGACAGAGTTTTAGGCAATTAAAATGGACCGGTGAGATGTGAAAGGCGCGCTAAGGATAGTCCAATTCCACTCCTGTCTCTGCTCACTCGTGTTGTCCCATCCACTCCTCTGTCCCCACTGGTCTGTCACACGAACAGCAAAAACTGGTTTGATCCCACACAGAAGCTGTCAGGAGGTTTAGACAAAACTTTACACGCACGCACGACAGCAGTTAGTGAAAATCACAGTAAAACCTCTACGCCAATCAGCGCAAGTAAATAGAAAAAAACCCCAAAACAAAACCCTAACTTTAATAGTCGGTCATAGCGGTTAAAAATCTCTCTGCGGACGCTGGAAGGATATATTCCAAAAGCTCCAAAAACACATTCCTTGTTTCTGAAGTTGTATGAGGTGGACAGTCGGACTCAATATAACGCCGTTTGATCCGCAACTAGGCTGTTCTCCACTCTGGTGAAAGACGGCGAGACTTTGGACGCAACGCGTGAGGCCGTGACGTCATGCTTAAGGACGACTACGTGCACAATAGTGCATTATTATTAGTAATTAGTAAGTGCATTAACAGCCTCATTTTATATCAAACTATTCTACTAGACACCAAAAACAAATAATGATGGCTGGATGTCATATCAGTGGGAACACTTCAGTTGGACACAGTATGACATGGCATTAGGGGAAAATCAACATTTATAACAGCTTCATTACATATTTATGTGACCTGTAGGTCTGTGCAACATGAGAACATAGTAGATTTCAAAATAAATCTCCCCTTGACCACTTAAATTGTCAACCTTTAAAAAGTATCCTGAGACCACTGGAGGCCATCAAAGTCCTTATTTGATAGCAACAGAAATGATTCTCCCAGCTCAGCCCTTTAGTCTTTACAAGAGCTCTTGGTAGTCTGAGCAGCACGAGCCATTAGCCTACGCACCTTGCATTTTAAGGAAGCAGGTAGTCTGCATGCAGACAACAACTGGTCTCTTGTAAGATGTTGAGACGTTTCTAAGAAGTCGAAAAAGTGGAACTGGACATATTGTTTTTCTTTATCTGAAATTGCAGTTACCATATGAATTGTGATAACAATGGACATAACTTTTTCTATCAAATTTAGTTTTCCTGCACCTGAAAAATTGAAAATTTGCACAGGAATTTACTTGGTATGGAATTTTGGAACCTGTTTTTCAGTCCAAGGACTCTACACAACACCAGGAAATATTGTTTAGGGGCAATCTGAAACTACTTTCCTTCCAGCTTCTTTGCTGTTTGGAGTCAATATTGCAATTTCGATTGTTATATTAAAATGTTATGCACTGGAAATTTCTTAGAAGTGCAATACAGTTGAAAGTTTCAGCCCATAGAGAGCAGAGACTAGAGAACAAAGAGACATAGAGAACAATTTCCTGCCCCTCGAAGCAGATGCAGGACTTTATTTGAAAAAAGTTTAAATTAAGCAAAGGATTAATGCTATTCACAATTGAAACCATATAACTATGTTTACAGCACAAAGAATGTGATTTAGTGCTGATGTGCTCTTTAAAAATAATTAGGCTACACACCTGAAATATAGCAGTACAGCAAGTGATACTATTTCTCAGCTATATAATCTTCTGTAAAGTGAAAAAACTGAGGAAAAAGGTGTTATTGTTTTGTTTGCTTCTGGCAGAGGAAACCCCTGACATCTAATATGTATAGCATATGAATAACAATCTGACAGACAATCTTTGTATTTGCCAACAAAGTGGATCAATTTGGAGCATGACTGCTCAATCAATTGTATCTTTAATGCTCAGTGGATTATATTAGTATAGTAATAGAAACCCATCCAATTAGAAGTAAATCATGTCACATTTACCATCTTTCTGTAGGTTAAAGGCAGGCAGTAAAGACATTGATTTATCTGTTTATTGTGAGACCAAAGATGAGATGGTTCACTGCAGCCTTATACGCAGAATAATACAATTAAAACTTTGGCACTGTACATTTCCCAGACTGTTCCCTGGAAACTTTTTGTGCAATTTATATTCAGTTGTATTGTTAAACACACATGGCCATTTGTCATCTCTAATGAACTGTTTGGAGATTACTGGATGCCCCCTTTTACCAATAAGTCAATATCGTTCTGAATAGCCTGAGTTATGTGAGCACTTGAGCTCGTGGACAGTGCTAATCATTAAGTATTCATTGACTACATACTTGTTATGTTTTACATCGGTGTCTATGAAAACCTTCTTCATATTTAAAAAGTGAAATGATTTATGACAAACTTAGCACAACACAAAACATCACTGTCCTTCAGCTGCAATGCAAATTACAATCCCATGATACAAATAACCAAGTTACTTCTGTAGATTGTAATAAATTGCTTGATTTATAAAAATGTTATACATGTCAACTTGCAATATCATCAGTTAAAACCAAGGAAACACTAGAACTGAAGCTTAGGGAATGATTTATTACTGTTCATTAAAGCCCCACAAGAGGTGAGGAAGCCATTAGTTCATGCTTCCTTGAAGTTGCAGTGACAGCAGCTCATGTTGTATTTCTTGCATATAGGGTGAGAGTTTGATATGCCCTACTTAAACAAATGGAAAATCTATAGAGAATTTGCTACAGGAAGAGGCTCAACCCCTGTGGTCTCCTGCTCGTTCACACCAGGACTCTTTATTAGCTTGCAAAAAGCCTTCCCTCAGCATTATCCACCTCCGACATTTTATGGTGATCATTCATTTGATGTGTCCCCCAAGAACACTGAAGCGTTTGCAGCACAGGAACACCGATTCCCAGGGTGAGATTTATTAGGGGCTAATCGATATCATTGTTCCATGTGTATCACAAGATCATCAACACTAACCGATTGCTCAGTCCTTCCTGCATACTGAGGCCGGTCTCTGCACTTCTGACAGGATGCTGGAAGTCATGTTGAGAGGATTAATTCCTTTTTAAGAGCAGAGTGGAATAGAGAGAGACTAATGCAATTCATTGTCTCATATTGAGAAGGGAAATATAAACGTTTTGCAGATTAAGAGAGCAGTTTTTTTTAATGAAAATGTGTTCTTGATAATTAACTCTGTCACATTAGAGGTTGTTGGTCCTCTCCTCAGCATTTTGAAAATATTCTCAACAATCACAATATTTTATACTATTTGGGAAGTACTTGACAAAATAAGGAATATTCCAGCTAATTAAAATAAATAATAAATAAATAATAAATAAATAAAGAGAAGGCAATACTTCATGATGACTCAAATCTCATTTGAGGAGAATATTGTCAAAGGATAAGGTCAACAATGCTATTACGTATTTACTTTATGCTATATAAAGCAATATAGTTATGTTGTTTAGGGAAAACACATTTAATAAACAAAACAGCTATTTGTGAGGCAGAGATTATACAGTAAAACCTTCTGGATCATATGAGAGGAAGAATGATGCATCTTGCAGCCCCCAGTGGAGCTGGATATAAAGATAGACTACCATCTAGTGGAAAAGACAGGCCTGCACAGGGTTTTATGATGTGCTGAATCATGATCTGCTGTTTAGTGGGCTTATTACAAGAGCTATCTCAACTGACATGTTTTTCCAAATAATGCAGCCTGCTGGGAAGATTAATTTCAAAAGCAGAGTGTATTTATCACAAAATATAAGTCTTTAAATTAAGGAGAATGGTAGAAAATATGTTTTTTATTCATTGTAAAATGTACAATCATGAACTGAGTTTGACCCCCTTTTCATTTCAAAGACATCATTAGATGTAAAGTAAACACAATGAAAAGCACAGTTGGATGTTATACTTATCCTTTCACAAAAGTAGACAGTGGATTCAATGTTTTATGTCGATGTTTTTTTTTTTTTTTTTTTTTGTTACAATTCTCCAACTTGCTGTTACACCCAAACACATCAATTCTTATCACACGTTTTAGTTGCATTGATTTCTTGACCCTCCAGATATATTCCATATAGGATGTGGAATCAAATGTGCATCTTTGTTAGTTTCATAGTTATGGCCAAAAAACTATAATCGTCTAATGGCAGAAATCCCAGATCCTGCTCACCACCAAAATCTAATCAACTGGCCTATCTGTATACTAAATTTCATTGAAATCTGTTTGTCCTGCTTACAGACAAACAGACAAAAAACAACAACAACCAGCTAATGATTTTGCGTTGAAGTTTGAATTTGCATCATTTTCAAGGCAACCTGTTACCTAGAAATTACCATATTAGGACTCACACTGTTCACAGATGCTGTACACAAGGACACATTGTTGCTGGATGAACTGGCTCATATCCAGCATATAAAGTCATATCAGTAGATTGTGAAGCCAGCCACTGCTCACCTCATCTCTATCTCCCTGATCACCAAACCAACAGCATGTAAACTCCTACATGCAACCTGCTCGCAGTTTGTTTGCTGTCACAGCTGTCTTCCTCCCCTTTGCCTCTCTTTCTTCTTTGTTCCGTACTATCTGTGTCTCCAGGTCGACCAGGGACTTCCTGAATTCAGTCACCCAGGAAAATGTAACCTTCGCTTGCCTGCAACAACACATCCGTCTGCGGCGTGTCGCATACACAATCCAAGGCCGAACATTTCTCTCCGCTTCCAACTCACCCTTCACCCACTCTTTAACTTTTCTATAAATCTTCAATTCATACAAGAATTGTCCTGACTTGTGAACACAAGACTGACTTATATTAACTTATTTTTCTCTCTTTTCTCTCTCTCACTTTCTCTCTTCTAAACGAATATGAAAGTCTTTGCGGACATTTTATTTAAAAAAAAACAACAACAACAAAGAAGAGTTGAAGAATTGCAGCCTCTCTTTTTTCACATACACTGTAGTGGTAATAACTTATTTTTCATTTTTTATCAGTCCCAGGTATCAAAGCAAGACAGGAATCAAGTATTATTTTCTATCAAACTAAAATGGAAATTTCAATGAATTTATTTCAACATGTAAAATTCCAATGACAAAAAAATCTAGTTTGTAAAAGTGTCCACCCCTTTTACTCACTTGGCCTAAACTGTCTCACTGGAAATCAGGTCAACATTCAGTAACATATACTATTCACACTTCATCTTTAGGTTATAATTAGACATTTGAAATAAATTCTCACCATTTACCTTTATTGTCAGGAAGCTTTACCCGGTCCCTTTAGAACATGTTAACAGGCTGCAGGGTGTGGTTTGTAGTGATTCCAGTTTCTGAGGTCTAAAAAATAAATAAATAAATAAATAAATCATCTCAACATAAATAAATCATCCCAACATCACTATAGAATTACACAGGGTGCAATAACAGTGCACTCTTTTGCTTCACTAATTTCACTTTAGAAGTCAATGAAGAAACTGAACAGAAAAAAATAATGAAAATTGTACTTTTTTCTTGACACATTCTTGAGAACACAATAATTAAAGAAAAATATGTGACAGAAACGTCATACTTACACCACAGGTTCCCCCTATAGAGTAGATGATCTGATTAGATTTTGGAGCACCTTGCTGCATAAATTTGCATATTATTGAGAAAAAATGGCAAGTCATTAGGCAGCTCAAGTGCCTCTTGTTTAACTAGCACAGCCACCTTGGGCAACAAAATCTGTGGTTGTGATTAGTGTCGGGGAAAAGGTTACTTTGATTAGGCTAAAGTAACAGGTACAACAGATTTACGGGCGGGTTGGGGTTTGGCAATGAAGGTGAACATGTCTGATTAGGCAAACAAGAGTCAAAGCTCCAAAAATCACTCCTCCTTTCCTCCACTACCTCCTCCTTTCCTCCACTGCCTCCTCCTTTCCTCTACTACCTCCTCCTTTCCTTCTAACTTGCGCTGGGTGTGCATAATGATCGGCTATGAGTTGCACTTGCCCTTGCTCCTCCTCTCCATTCCTCCCCTCGTCTCCTCCCAAGTTATATTAGAGTATTAGTGAGGGAGGGAAGGAGAGGAGGAGTAGTGAAACAGCATTGGGATGCATCCAAGATCTGCTTCATTTTCCCTGTAATTTGGTAAATTTTAGTTCCTTGTTCTACTTTTCTGTTAAGACTGATGAGAGGTGGAGAGAATAATTGTAGAATGGAACAGAATGCATTATGTCTGCATACATACTCACAGATGATGCGTCCAAAATCCCAGTTCCAGTAGGAAGGCAATTCATTCGACATCAAATGCTTATTTTAAAATTCCCCATGTAGGGTAATCCAATTTTGCAGGGCAATAGTTTATTTCATAGACCCATTCCTAAATGACATTTTCTTTGACTAATCATATAGCCTATGTAATGGGCAATATTTTATGAGACTAAATTAAAATTAACAAAAGGAAATAAATGCTGACATTCATAAACAACTATGTGAAACCATGTGAAATCGATTACATGCAAATTCACTGCATCTGGTCAGGCTGTTACTGGGCTGCTTACTGCTTTTTTGGCTTTCCTTATGAAACTGGTTGCAGTATTTTTTATGATTTGCTGCAAATTACCATGCAACCAGGCAATGCACGCGCGCACACACACACACACACACACACACACACACACATACGGCAAACATGATGACATGAGGAAATAACTTTATGACATGGTTATGCTCCTTTAACAATGATTCTTGTGTCAGCTGGGAATGAAGTGCAATCTGTCACCACATTCATATGGAAAGCAAATACAATCCTCAATGAGCATAGAGGACCTGTGTGTAGGCACTTACGCATGCGCAGACAGACACACACACACACACACACACACACACACACACACACACACACACTCGTGCACACTGTGTAGATAAGTGTGTGAGGTCTGACCTGCTGTACTTGACATAAGCAGCAGGGGCCAGTGTTGTTACACCATGAAGAACAATGCACATTCTTGAATTCAAGACAGCACAGCATTTCATAACACCACTTTGGAGATAATCTTAAAAATTTTGCTGAGTGCACGCTACAATGCCATTGTCTCATCACCTTGAATGATCTGGAAGAAATTTGCCATTATGGCAAGATCTTGCAAGCTCCATTTTTCTTCCCCAATTGGGTCGAACTAAATTGACAGTCTGGGTGTCAGAGGCACTCATGTGGAACAGCTAATTGTTTACCTTAAGCTGGGTGTTTATGAGTTCTTTTTTCCCCCTCTGCACACATGGGAGATGAGTGGGAGGAATCACGCAGGCTGACTTGTGTGCAGAGGAACGTCATTTTCAGGCTTCATCTTCAGCTGTTGATGAGCACTAATTATAGAAAATTGCTTCATCGCTATTCTTTTTTTAACTGTTTCATTAAATATATATGTATTTTAGATCATCCAGTTCTAGATGGCTCCTGAGCCTTAGCAGTGCTGCTACTGTTGTAAGCATTGAGAGAATACTAGTGGATATGGCAAATAATTGATACCGTATAATATTAAGTAATAACCATGGGCATAGCTCACATACAGGCATGCTAATACTATACATAATACATACAGTGTGTGTGTGTGTGTGTGTGTGTGTGTAGGCATACACAAAGCATGAGTTTTGAAGGGGCCTCCAGCATTGCTTTTCCTCCTTTTTCTGATGCCTGACATGTTTTGGCCTCCAGTAGGTTTAAAGTGAGATAGACATATTTAGGCTTGTTATAAATTTGCTAAGTTCTTGTAGTGTACTTTTAACAAGCTGCTAGCAGTCGCTCCCATTTGGGTTGCTTCCAAAGCGGTTATGTAAGATGCTGGTATTTTCTGGGGATTGCACAAAATTTAACCACATACAGCCATACAGTGTGGTATAACAACACTGTATGGCTACTGCAAGCATATATAGGCTATAGTAACTACATGAGAGAATAGACTAAATGCTGGGATAATGGGGATGGATAAACATGGAAATATGGAAAAACTAAATCTAGGACAATAAAACTGAGCAGTCCAAATATTAAATTTTAAACTAAATTCCTGTCAACTCTTTGTAAATTCATCGTTATAAAAACCACCAACACATTGCCCTTTTATGCCTGGTTGTGTGTGTGCGTGTGTGTGTGTGAGAGAGAGAGATTACATTTTCAGATACATTTACCAGTAATTAACATGTAAGTAGATCTGTTACTGCTGGTTAACGACAGTTAATTTGGGATAATGATAATGAAATTTACAATATTGAAGATATGGTCAATTACCGTAACCTGTAACCTGCAGTTACAGATCTATCTACATGGTAATTACTGGTAAATGTATTTGAAATTGTAACTAAATTATCACTATAATTTCATCTAAATTATTCGACACTTTCTATCACCTTACTCTTTCCAAACAGTAAGGTGACAGACAGACAAATAAACCAATACTGAGCCATAAATATCTGAATAAACAAGGATATTGACCAAAAATAGGATTATAACTGCCCATGATGTAAAATATACACTCATTGTCTGATTTAAATTTCTTTACAAGTGAAGAAATCAGTATTTATGGAAAAACTAATTATTTACAATCGTGATCCTTAACTGTATTTACTTCACATTACTGTGTCCTTGATGTAAATTTAGTGATAGGCTAAAGCCATGCCAATGTTAAATCTATGTCATCTATGTTACCAACTATTTTTACAGGACCTGTAATGATTTAACTTTTTAATACACTGTTGTGCAGTGACAGGTCATCACTGCCATTTAAGAAAGAAAAGAAAAATTATAAACTTACCAACATAAACAAAGGCCAGACATCTGAATCACTATAGTAGGATTATACCGCACCTGATATTGTGACAATGCATCATATTGTGTCAGTTCTGTGAAGGCAGCTTGCATATTGTGCTTGGCTTTCACTGTTTTCCTTTACCATCATTTTGTCCTCAGTATCCCCGCTTGGTATTCTCCCCCACACTTCCAATTATCCTTGACGTGATAACACACATAATGTGACACACAAGGGCAAATGGCCACTCCGTCTAGAGCCAGATCTGCCTTGGTCCAACTTTTCCTCTCTGCATATTGTTAAAAGAAAATGTCCTGAAACCCAAGCTGTGGTGGTCACTGAGTTGTCACCAATACCCAGGATGTAATATAACAATGCTTTGTGCCATAATCCAGGGCATGCATCCATACAGAAGCCCAATTCAGGTTTTTAAAAGAATGAGGCACCAACCCACAGCACCATTCTCTAACCACCTAATCTATTGTTACAGTGTTGAATATGAGTGCAGGATTGTCATTTATCAAGTAGGCACCTTCCTTCACTGATGTTTCAGTGAGTTAGCCCCCCCCCCCCCCCCCCCCCCCCCATCCAACCTCAGCAGACCCAACACAGCTGTGGCACTGCTACCTAAGACCTCAGTACCTAACCTCTACACGCCCCAATACAAATGTGTTACCAGAAACAGAGAAGTGTGTGTGTGTGTGTGTGTGTGCCTGTGTATGTGTGTGCATGTGGGTGAAGGGTGAACGCTGGCTAGAGTAATGGGTGATGGGTGGGGTCGGGATATGGATCCTATAGGGAACGGGGAGGGTTACAAAAAAGCCACTATACCAGCATTCAAACAAAACCAATATACCAGCAAACATGCTAGTAACAAAATATATCCGCAAGCATATGTTACTAACAAACACCATTCTAGCAAACATACCAGTAGCAAACAATATACCAGTTAACATGCAAGCAAAATACCAGCAAACATGCTACAAATAAATACTAACAAACCCACACTCTGTCATAGATCTATGGGACCATTGGACATGCTGATAAACCAAACCAATACACCACCAAACCAAACCAAATAGCCTACACCACCCTATAAAACTCAAGGGGACTTACTGTAGCAACTTTGTGTCCCATGCAGTCAGTGTGCACTCCTCTAACTGCTGCCTCAGACAAAGCCTTTACTGCCTGCTTTAAGCTCTGCCCACAAATGAACAAACAAACTATTCACCTGGTAGTGTTGAAGCTGACTTTGCTATAAACCCTCGGCATCTAACTTCCACGCTTTTTTGCACTCTAGCTTTCCAACCCCGCTGCTCCAACTTTGCTGACAAATCAGTAGACTCTTCAAAACCTGGGTTCCACAAGGGTTCCTCTCGAAAGGGCAAGGATCTACCTAGAACCATTTGCGTCTGAATAACCCATTTTGGTTGAAACGGGTCCTCAAGGGTTCTTTGTAAAAGAAATAGTTCTATGAAGAACACTTTTCATTTGAAGAACCCTGTTCTTCAAATTGAGTTTTTCAGGGATCCTTTGGGGGTGAAACAAGGCTAGATAGACAGCAAACATTTCAGTTGTAAAGGTCCCATATTATTCCGTTTCCTGATTTTCTTTTCAAATGGCTCAGGACAAGAATAAGGTTTTGCAAATAAATAAAAGCTTAGTTAGAAGTTTAACTGAATTAGTTTAATTAAATTAATTGGAAGAACAGTCAAAATACTGGACCTTGATTTGGCAACAATCCTAGCTCCTCTAATTCAAATGAGGTAAACCTGCCAAGAGGAGGCTTTCCAGTGGGTGTGTCAGCACAAATCCTGCGAACTGGCCTGATTGGAAGGATTTTAGTAATTGTTTCGTAAGGGGAGCCAATGAAGACAAAGTCCAGTTGTGTACTAATTTACGGAGTTAGTCTGAAAATGCAATAACTTGAAACTTAACCACTCAAACAAAGTCTTCATTTAACATCGTTGATGATCTGAATATGAAAATTTGAATTCATATAATAGGAACCCTTTAATTTTCTATTCTATTGTTTGTTGACTTTAATTTAAACAAGCATTATTTTAAAACAACATATAGGCCTAAATGTGAAGTATTATTCAGTAATGTGATAACAATGGGATTTATCAAGAGACACTTGTACAGCTCTGACATTTGGTGAATTTCTACCACTTAACGGACAATACAAAATGCTTTCAAACAGAGCAACGTAGTTCACTTACAGTAAATGAGGCATTTAATTTACTGACCCCTTGCGGGTATTGAACTCTGATCCTTAATAGTGATAATGCTGTGCTCTTGCCAACTGAGCCAAACAGACCCATTATGCTTAGTGTTTTGGGCAATGCAACTTCAGCAAGTACAAAGGACAGCACATAAGCCAAAAAAGGTTCCCTAAATTATTCAATTTATTTCTCACTCTTGTGTTGAATAAGATAACTAGTATTACATTTTTAAGGGAAGTTTAATCCCTAATCAAGGGATGTACATTTTGGATTTGATACTGGTTTCAGATCACTAGTACCATGTGCTGCTGTAGACAATACGTTATCTTATCATCTTTCCTGACTTTTAGATGTCTAAGACATATTTGTACAAAATATACTTTGCGTAGGATCACTATTTATCTTGCCAGATGGATCAGAAACCCCACAGCTCATGTGGGATATAAAGCCGTGACTCACAACACTTTAGAAGACACGGTTTATCCGCTACACTAACTGCCTGCCTGCCTGACGAAATACAGCATGTAGTTCAACACATTCAGCAGCATTTCGGTCAGCACATTCCTTCCTCCACCAGAAATGTCACCAATCAGAAGCACATTGATCACCTGCATGTTTGAGCACCATTATAGACTGAAACCACATCTTGGTAAAAGCAAAGGAGAAAATTAAAGAAACAAAGCGAGTGCAATCTAACATCATTCTTCATATCTGATTCTAGCAAAAGGAGGGGGAGGACAGGATTGCTGAGTCTATTCTGTTCTCATTGTACAGCATAATGTGTAGGGGAGACCAGGGCATGTTGTCACACTTAATACTCATTGGTGCATTTATCAACAGTGTCTTACTACTGAGATACAAAATATAGCTAGGTTAAGGTCTTTTACATTTTGAATAATTTACTGGAAGCAAAAGTTATTACTGATGAAATATCACTTGACAACTTGTGACAACTTACCTCATGTCAGGGCATGTTATCACATAGACAGGTGTGCTGTGTTTGTGCACTCTGAAGTATATACTGTATAGGGGTGTCACGATTCTCCAAATCCACGATTCGATTTGACTTTCGATTTTAAGGTCACGATTCGATTCGATTTAAAAAAAAAAAATTTCAGCACTGACGGCTATGCCATTGTTAGTGGGTGCCATGCCATTGTTCCGACGGTCCATTATTCTGAAACCCCAATAGTCCGAAAAATGTCCCATTGGACCGAAAGCCCATTTGTCCAACAGCCCGTTATCCCGAAAACAAACGTCCATTGCTCCGAAAATACACACTCTCCCTGTAGTTAGAAAGATAATTTAAACAAACATTCCAAATAATAATTCTAATGAAATTAATCTACTCTGAGGCAAATTTATCTTTCTTTATCTGTCCATTGTTCACACTAAATCTTCCATCGTTTCTCAAACAAACAGAAGCACATGGCTAATTATTATGCAGAATGACGTCATCGGACCTTCCCAGGTGCAACGGAGGAAGCTGTCTGTCGGACCTCGTCGGATGTTTACTCTAACAATCCGTCTTCCCTGGTTGGAATTATGCAGCGTTCCATGCAGCAGTGATATTACGATGGTAGTGAGGGCTTAATCCCCTAAGAAGAACAAGCTACTCACGTTTTCTTCATGGACGCACATGGTCTGATGTTTGGAGCAGCCGAGTGGTGTAGTTGGTAAGTTACCGGACGTCAGTTCCGACAGCCATGTATATACACAGATGCTCCCAGTCAACCGGGGGAAAGAGGGTGTGAAACATTAGGAGGCAGGGCCGACTGATTGCAGGCCATGAATCTTTCTAACTGCAGGGAGAGTGTGTATTTTCGGAGCAATAGGCCTTCGGAGCAATGGGCGTTTGTTTTCGGGATAACGGGCTGTCAGACAAATGGGCTTTCGGTCCAATGGGACATTTTTCGGACTATTGGGGTTTTGGAATAATGGGCAGTCCCCCAGTGGGGTAGCAGCGGTGGGATGGTGTCTCGAAAAGTAATGCAGCTGCAGGCTACCGGTGAGCTCGTTAACTAGCAGCTACGCTGTGTCGTCATTGAAATGTTTTTTTTTTGGATTTTTTTCGGACGCGTGCAAGTAGGCAGGGGTGGAGAGAAAAAAAAATACTGGGAGAATCACAAACCTGCTTGTGATTTCGAAGGTTGAAATCGAACGGTCATTTCGATCGATTTTCGATTTAGAATCGAAATCGTGACTCGTGAAATCGACTCCCACCACACAGCAGGTAAAACAACCACTCCTTCACCCATTCAAATTTATTATCAGGTTATAGCTGAGCCTTGCTTTTATGTGTTACAATGTATAATTATTTTGATTAAGAGAGTAAACATTTGTGTAATTGGACTTTTGGCTAAAATATTTTGTTTCAGAAATAAAGCCACTGAGACATACTTACCCTACATCCTTTCATTACTCATGGTAAGAGTACTTATTTCTTTATAGTGTTCATACATAGTAGGAGGTTAGACAGTGTCATCTGGTGTATTAAGTAGACCTTAATGTGCAGCCACTAATTATCTTTTTCTCTCCCATTGCAGGAGAGAACTACATGAAGTCTGCTTATTTATGCCTCAGTGACGAGTGTCAGAAGTTTCCAGAAGATCTACAGAGCCACTCTGATCCAGCTGGCTCATCTTCAAAGTCTTTCAACTCTGTCGCTGCTGTCACAGTTTCTAATAAAACTGATGCCTCAAACAAAACTGATTCACGATATTATTGATAATTGCTAGACAGATAATGTAAAAAATGCCGTTGTCCTAAGCCTTCCCATCCTTGTTGCACCTGCCCTACAATATCCCTATGTCTATTTACTGACTGTGACGCTGAACTGCTTCTCTTGGGTTCTACTTTCACCCTGCTGATAGGCGCTGCCCTCCTAACTGTTAGGTCTTTAGACTCTGTCAGCATCGTCTAATCTTACATTTGCACATTTGAACTCCTCCTTTAGGCTGGATAGAGATGGTTCCAGAATCTCTTTCCCATACAAAGTCACACTACTAAGAGACTGTGGGGCAATCTAATTTAATTTCAATTCAATCATTTGTAAGTTAGAAGTAGTACTTTGTAATCGATATATGCATTTAGAGGGAGCTAATGAAGAAAGGCAAAAACCAGGGAATTGGTTGGTCATGGTTTCTGGTTTGTGTGAGTATTCTGGCAGCTGGAATTTCAATAAGTTGGATATTTACTAGTGTGGCATTGGGAGCAGCCCAAGATAGGCTACTGCAGTGATCAATTCTGCAAGAGACAAAAGCATGGATCAGATTTTCATTAAAGAGAGGAAATGTCTAATCCTGGAGATATTTCATCATGTGTGGCTTCAGTCAAATCATGTAATGATTCTAGAAAGAGGCTATGGCTTTATGAGACTTATATTCCTCCGAAGGAAGATAGTCTCTTGTGGAATGGGCAGGTAAGAGTATGGTTATACAATATCAAAGACATGAAGATGAGATTTACTGTAGTTTTCTGTTGAGCAGTGACCAGTGGTGTTTATTGTGAAGAGAACATACCGGCTGGCAACTATTCAAAATAGTTTAATTACTATTGAAAGTTGGAATAGGATTGTACTGATAAAGGCAAAACAAACATTGTTTTGGTGTTTTGATTTCTTATAGGCTAAATCCCTAATGGGATTTCTAAACACTGCATTGCCAAATTGAATTTTAAGCCATAAAGATTTAAAAATTACATTTTAGTCCATACAATTGGTGCCTAGGCATCTTTCATAATTAAGACCCAATCTCTGCATCCTGGAATAGGTATAGGAATAGGATGGGCCAGACAGTCAGACAAGCCTAATCAAAACCCAGGGAAGATGACCAAAGATTGATAGATTTGTGTAAATAATATTTCATTCAGAACTTTTTCTTTGGTTGAGGATGATGAGGAAGATGATTCTGTGCACAGCACTGTTTGAGCTGCTTTTTTCTGTCTCCAGACCATGGGAATGATGAGAGGCATATAGAGAGTGAGATACAAGAAAAAGGGTGTTTGTATATACGCCATTAGGTTATTGTTAGATTACTTAAGTATGGTTTTATCAAGCTGTGCTGTATGTCTACATGCAATGTATGTGGATAACTACAATGACTGTTCTCATCACATCTACTGTTGCAAAAAATAGTAATAGAAAGGGAGGAAGGCAATTGGTGGAAAAGCTACTTTATACTCAGAGCCACATAGGCTTTACCAGTTCATTGTCCAAAAGGTTCTAATCTGTAATACTGTGTACATTACTGTTGCGTGTGTGTGTTTGTGTTTTAAACTGTGTACCACTGCGTGTCATTAGCCCTGGCTGTAAACTGGATTTCCTCCTTGGGAATAGAAAGAACCTTAACTGTGTTGAACTGAGTTGAAAATAGAAATAAAACATATTAAGGCTAAATGTGTTTTCTTGGTGAATAATTCTTTTAAGGCCGTACATTTTGTTTGGCACTGCAGTAAATAAGCAAAACTTCATACTGTTGCCAGATAATGAATGCCGTTTTCAGGCCACCAGTCATCAGGTCAGCATAACATAGCAGTTTCAGCTCTCATTCAGTCCACTGGCTCATCTGCCAGTGTTTACTGAAACACAGACAGAGATAGAAAGAGGTTAATTGGGCGCAGGTCCACCTCGTTGTCCCAGTGGGTCTCTTCTAACTCTCTCCCTCTCCTGACCATGGCTCCATCCCATCCCAGCTTTCCACAATCTCCCTCTGCTCAAATAAACTTAGAAGATAGCTTGTTACTTAATTTCCGATGCTTATGTCTTATGACTCACATCCAAATGGTCTCTTCTTCAGGCTTGGTGTACATTATACATAATTACCAATTGACAGCTTATACTGTTTGAGCTGTCATGACAGTTTATGTAACACTATCTTTTATTAATCAGTTGTGGCTATGACTACGTTCATCCTGTATGTATTTGGATGTATGGCTAT
Source organism: Centroberyx gerrardi (assembly GCF_048128805.1). Taxonomy (NCBI): domain Eukaryota; kingdom Metazoa; phylum Chordata; class Actinopteri; order Beryciformes; family Berycidae; genus Centroberyx; species Centroberyx gerrardi. The sequence continues at coordinate 14,866,205 of NC_136016.1, forward strand.
GTGTATCATCACAGATTACTCTCTAATGCAATACATGTCATGGGACGAAAATGTTTGTGTACTTGTAAATGTTTTTGGAGTGATATAAGAAAACACACTCTTGCAAGAACATGTTATGTCCTAAACAACAAAGAAATGAAGGGTGCAGGGGGACCAACTTTTCCAGCTGGGTCTCAGCTGGGTTCAGAGGTATCAAACACAAGGCAGAGTCCAGTTTGGGATGAGGTTGGGACATGATTAGCATGCATGGTGATTGATGACATATGTGGTTTCGATAGTGAATGTCCCAACAAACTGAATGAATGATGACGTGGCGTATGAATTCGGCCGAGCACCAGGATACTGTGCGTCGGCCGTACAAGATTTAGCAAAAATACAAGAGTATGGAAAATATCACCGGTAGATCCTGGACCTTCGTTTGGATGGTGAGCGATTCAAGGCTTATTTCAGGCTTTCAGGCTATGTGACATGCGGTGCGCTTGCGGCATTCCAAAAAGTTGAGATATTTTTATTTCAGGACGCCATGGTCACGCCTGAAAAAAAGACGGCTCACAACACGTGCACACCACGACCGCGCCACTCTCGCTTTTCAGCGCGCCCACATTGAAAAGAATAATAAGATGGCACATGTGAACCGGCAATTTTACTGGGGGGGACAATTTTGAACAGTGAGGGGAATGTGTGTCCCCCCACCGATTACGCCTATGGGCTGCGCAGAACAAGACTGCAAGTATATTCCAACAAATTAAGTGGTAAAAAATCTGGATACTTGGACACAACTGCTGAATAAACTCAAATGCTGTGTTTTCATGTTGTATGGAATTGCCTAATTTGGAATTTTATTTGGTCAAAACCCTGATTTAGCTGACGTAGCTACAATTGAGCCATACTACACAGTTTAGGTCAGGTTGAAAATGTATTGCATAGGTTTTCTCAGAACCCATGGATTTTTTCAGAGCTGTCCTGTAACACCAAGAAATCTTGGTGTTAATCCATTTGATGCGGGTTGATTTAAGGGAGATACTTAGACTGGCAAGGTCTCAGTCAGAAATGGAAATCTTAACATACCATGAGACACCGTCTAGCTAAAATTACATCTTTTCACAAATAATACAATACTCATCAATCACGCTGCTACAATACAATGACTGAGCCCATTTCAATTGGAGTGATATAATGCATTTCGTCATTACACAAAGAAAATGCTCAGGGGGACTTAACAGATTCATCATTCAAGATTCAAATACCATCTCTCTGACTTTAATCTCATCTCTTAACAGCTCCCCTCTGCATGAATCCTCAATTACTGGGAATACCCCAAAGATTCCCTATAGATAGATAATATGATAATATATAACAACTGACGCTTTTGTTCTTTTATCTATGCCTGGCTCTGTGATTTGTTAACATTTTAGTAGGTTTTACACATGCCTGCTGTGTGTATGAATGTGTGTGTGTCCTTGTGGGCATGCATGCATATGTGTATGCATCTATGTTAGAATTAAATTAATCATATATTCAATAATATGTTTGCCATATACAACACGCCTTACCAGCTTCATTTAGTCATCTAGGTGTGAAAAGGAGGTGTGGTCTCCACATTAAAGGACATGAATGAACTCTGACATTATACTAGGCTTCCGCAACATAAGAAAGTTAGATATTTTTTCTCCTCCCCTGTTTTCCTTCTTTCTATTTTACATAATGCTGTAAAACTCAGAATATTGTACAACAGATAGAGTCCAATTGCCAATTATTATACTGTATCATATAATGTAGGATATACAGTATGTTTTACGGTGCCGGACTTGGCCAACATTAATTTGATAACAGTTCAGCTACTATAGCACCTTCTGATTGAAAAAGAAACCAATAAATAATTATAAGTGTATGATGCATTAATCTTCAGTCTAGACTAGAGCCATAAGGACTTTTATCAAGGCCGCTCTACGTCTACAGGCTTGAATAGTCAGCGATATCATTACAGGCCAAAGCAAGCTCTGCCTTGAACATTAACCAGTAAAATAACAATTAAAAATAATAAAATAAAAATAAAAATAAATTCTAAACTAACTGGCAACCAGTGTAAAGACGCTAAAATGGGTGATGTGACCATACCATTAAGCTCTGGTTTAGTGTCTTGCTGCTGCACTGAACAAGCTGGAGATAAAGCTATAATATGCAACTTTTTGACATAACAAATAACAATAATATTATACATTACCAGTCTGTGTCTGTCTATGACCCTGTGGCACATGCTTAAATCTCTGTTTGCCTGAAATGGGCTTTTCATTGATGTTCGGGGATCCTTTTGACCGTATACCATTTGTTGTGGGTGTGGCCAGCGGTGAGCTGGGTTGTAGCTGTCAATTGCAGGGAAGTCATACCAGCAACAACAATGGCGGAAAGCACTAAGAAATAAAATAACAGTGAAGCTAAACATGCAGTAGACAAGACCCGTTCAAAATTATCAGTGAACCTTGGCAATGGTGTTTTTTGGGGTTTTTTTCATCGCAGATTGCCTGTGTTCACTGTCTGCTTCTTCAGTGCCTGTGGTGACTGCACAGATGCCGGTTACCTCAGCCTCAGGCTAGATGTCGTTTCAAGGTAGACAGCTCATCAAGATGAGTGGCAAGTGCTGGAGCAAGAAGTTGACCATCTGAGGGCGAGGGAAGGCAGCACTAACAATACACTTCCTGCATAAAGGCAAAAAGTTGCATGTTGTTGCTTTAACTATTGATTAGGACAAGAATCCAAAGAGTTGCAGAAGTTCCAGTAGGAAGAGATGAAAGCATTGATAGCGTTCTCCTAATCACCAGAGGATGAAGTTCAAATAATTTAGGAAATGTTGTCTTTTCCACTTATCCACTACATCATCACTAGACATACATTTTCACTTATTAACTGACTATCATTCCATTCTGTGTCCATTCTTGTTCAGAGTTATACATTTCATCAAGGTATTGTGCCTTTTTTTTTTTTTTCAAATTATTGATTTGAGAGCTGGAAAAACAGCTTACTTGCCAGTGGTGACAGCCAATTCCCAGGGGAGCTCATTTTTATGATCCATAGCTCCTGAATTCCTATGGACATCTACATGGTGAAAAGCAAAAATATTCCACCAAAGAAAGTGCTGTGTTGGTTAGTAGCAACATTTAAGTGTTATGTCTGTGAGCAGGTAGCGAGGTGGTCAGTAAAATAATCATGGTATGTGGTGCCGACATGGTACCAAGGTCTAAATGATTAAAAGAACAATCCCCAATATCTGGTTCTCAAGGAAAGTAACTGAATGAAGGGCAGGGTCTATGCTGTGAGTTGTGCTAAAGCCCTGCGGTAACTCACCAAAGGTATCAGCTATGTTAAGACTTTCTCTTGCTTGCACTCAATCCCTTAAAATACTATTTCTGCGTGCCCACTTTTAAAAAATTTCATAGTGATTCTGGGCTCTGGAATTGCTTTGAGCAGCCAACCAAGTGAACAAGTGCAGGACCTGTGATTTAGGGTTCAGTGCCTTGCTCATTGGCACTTTGTCAGTGATAGTGGAGGCACTGTAAATGTCATGTCAGGCTCTCTGCAGCTAGAATACAGCCTCCTGTCTGGTGTCAGGGGTTGAACCAACGACCCCCCACTTTCTGGTCAGACTCTCCTCATCTACGCCAACCTGTCACACCACAAACCTATTGGTAATCAGCAGCCTTTCAAGCATCAACACTCTAGGGGAATGGAGGTAGCCTAAAGCTTACAGAAGTGGGCATGTAACTATAAGATTGCTGGTTTGACTCCCCACACTGTCTGGGACAATCTGGATAGGGGAAATGAGTGAGTTATTCTCTCCTCCCGTCAACTACCATCAAGGTTCCTTCAAGTAAGGCACTTAACCACCTAACCCTAACCCTAACCCTAACCCTAACCCTAGACCATGGATATAGTAGGTAGCTCCCAGGTGTGAATGTACAATTTAAGCACAAACTACAGTATATATATGTAAATGTACACTCATATGGATAAACACGGATTGTTATATAACAGCCTGTTACATGCAGTACAAATTTGCAAACTCTACTCAAACTTTCAAAGCTATAATTTCAAAATCAACTCTTGAAAAGATTGTACTAACGTCTGGTGGGTAAAGGAAAAGCAATAGCTTGCAGATGTAATCAAACTGGCTATGGGGGGCATTCTCTTGGCAGATCCTCCTATGTATTGACTTACCAACAGGTGAAAAAAAAATAAATCACCAGGATCTTTTTTTCTCAGTATATTGGCTAATGAGCAAAGTAACAGGCTAGGAGGTAGCATATTAAACTATAACAAAACTTAAGTAGAATGTCCCAGTTGGTGTAGTGGCAGTGCCAGAGCTTGGGGGCTGTGAGGTCCTGGGTTTGTGCCCAGTTACTGTTTGACTCTATATGGTTTAAAAGAGGGCAGGAATGCACCACTGCTCCGTGTTCAAAACGAGCCTGAACACATTTTTGTTTCAGGAAGATAATTCACAGTTAGTTTGTGAATTCCACACCTTACCTAGCAAGACTGCTTAGTGTGAATATACAATTTGACTACATCTTAATTTTAAAAAAGGACATTTTCGGTGTCTTAATTCTTTAGGGATGAGTCTCCCAATAGCATTTTATTGGGGCATGTGAGACAACTTTCTTCTGGCTGAATCACTTATAATTCAGAACCTCAGTGTAAGGCAAGCACAGAGTTGCCTTCATCCATCTTCTGAAACATACAATTATCTAGGCACTGCTATTGCTGAAATATCAATTATAATAGAATCTTCAATGGGCATGTTATACGAGCATTGCTCCATGGACTACAAATATACTATAGAGGTGAGTGATACATTAATTTACCAATATTTGATTTCACCCATGTCCCTTGCCCACCATAGTTTCCCTTACCAGAAGTAATTGCTGACAGAATACTGAGCCATCACATGGTAATATTTGTTATTGCAGCATCATTCTATAGTAGGCACATCTATTGCTGGGTAAAATTTATTGCAATGGATGCATTGTGTGTGTAGTAGTGATACTAAGTAGCTACGCAGGGCTTTGGGCAACCGGTCATCCTTCAGTGCCTGGGATGGTTGTCTGTCTATAGTAAGCAGGGAATTTCCAACCACTGATTAATTCTATTTAAACAATTTCCTCTGTTTTAGCATCCGTGGAAACTCTGCCAGGGACAGAATTTCAGCAGTTCCAGACTGAGTAATGAAAGAAAGCAAAATGTATTTCAGGATGAAAGTCAGGTGAGACATTTTCTAAAACCCACAACAGAACAGTATGAAAATAGTTAGATATTATCTCAATCAAAGGATGTTGACTAGCTGTCTTGTGACGGTTTGAACCACAGTAAATTGTAAGCCAGGAGGAAGTTTGTGATGTGCTATTGATAATAGATAAGAACCACAGTATCAGTTATGTAATGGGTACTTCCACAGAATATGGATAAACAACATGAGATAGTCAATATTAAGTACAGTGTAGCAGTTGACATCAGCTGTTCATTTGGACTGCACTGCACCACCTGCAATGTTTAAAAGGTGGAAATTGGATTATTTACATGCAACCTTACACTGTACACACATTGGGTTGTGACCAAAAATGTGGGACTAAAAAATTGGCCTTCATATCCAGAGGATATTAGGCTGCTTCAAAGCATTGGCATTATATGTAAATTATGCTAATTAAATTAAACAAAGAGCATTGCCAAGCAAAGCTCAATGGTTTCCGCACACCTGTTCAGTTTGGATGGAACATTTAGTTCATTTTGAAGCAATTTGGCTTCACAGGAATTGACATGTTTGTCAATGGCATTTTTCTGTATTTGAAGTGTGAGCTGCTCAGTTTTGTATAATGTCCTGATTTAAATTTATAGCAGCAAAAACGAATCAGACTCCTAAAGATAATGTCATATATGGTAATACATTCTAATGAACTCAATGCTTTGAAAACGGAGCACTACTGCATCACTGATGAATTACAACTGAGACAAAAAGACAGTAAGAGGAGCAAATTTTGTGCTACAATGCATAAATACATTAGCCCATGTAACAAACAGCACTATTATTATTATCCAGTGCTGGATTTGAGCGCTAAAGAAATGCTTTTGATTTATTTCATCATTGATATTCATAGCATCTCAAATAAAGTTGGCTCACATTAAAGGAAGGTGACACTGGAACGTTAATGGACACAAACACGCCTATATATTCCATAACAGCTTGGATTGTGCACAGTTTAATGAAATTGTTTCCATACTCAGTTTTACAACATGCCCTGCACTACACTCAGCATTAGACTCACTCCTAGACCAATAGCATTATGTTAGGAGGCAGCTAATTTAGAAAAGTGGCGTGGCCAACTGAGGCAAGAGAGGAAAGAAAAACATTGTTTGACTAGCCTGGCAATAGTTGGTAAGGAGACCTGGAAAAAGGGAAATGAAAAGGATTGGAGATTTCAGCTCCTTGCTCTGTTCACAGTTATATTATTGCCAGTGTTTATGTTTTATATCATATTTGTCCAGTTCGCATAGTTTAACCAGATGAAGGGACTTACTTGTTAGTCATTTGCTGTCATCCAGCTGTTGTCTCTTCCACCAGTTTATCCTATTGGTTGTGCAGAAGAATGTTTCTAAAATGCTTTGATGTTGAGCAACATACAATGATCCCTGTTTTACAGTGTCAGCCGTGGATTCAGGCAAAGACTGTGCACGGCCCCATTTGTTGCAGCATATACTCTCAGTCTCTGTGGGCATGGCTGTGAAATATCTGAACATGCATCACTAGTCACTGTTAGCCTGTGCCTCTCCAGTCCCTCCGTCCGTCCCAGCGACGGCTTCCCTTGGAGGAGCTGCTTAACTTGTGGAAGCAGCTCATTCTTGCAAAATGCAAAATCTCAATAGTGTATTTTGGTTCACAGAAGAATAGCTATGTAAGTGTATACTCAGATAAGATGTGGTTGAATATGTTGTTGTCCATTACATTTTTGGCAGTACCATACCGCTCTTTGGAAATGAGCATAATTCACAAGCTAACTGGCTAATGTGCTAGCCTTATCTAACTTTTTGTGCACTCCTTTAACAATACAGCCCCACCCCTGCAGTTCATTCTTTCATTAATTTTCTTTACCCACAATGGAGCCTAACCCAGCATCAGACAGAAGGTAGAGAAACACTCTGGACAGGCTCCAGTCCATCACAGGGCTAACACAGATGGACGATCGCTCACACTCACACTCATATCTATTGCCAATTTAGAGTCTCCAATCCCCCTAACTTGCATGTCTTTGGAATGTGGGAGGAAATCCATGCAAACACTGGAGGACGTGCAAACTCTACACAGAGAGGGCTGGGGCCAGGAAATGAACCCAGGACCTTCATGCTGTAAGGCAACAATGCCAACTACTGAGCCACCATGCTGCCCCCACCCACCCAAATAGGTATGATTTGTGGTGGAAACAGAAAAACCCAAGTAGAATTGGTATTTCCAAATGGAAGCACTTCTATGTTCGCCTAAGGACCTACTAAATTAGATGTATCTTGTTGCTTATATTGTTGCTTACGATGTTGCTTTCCTTTAAGAGGCAGAGCTTCAGCTGAGTGATGATGCAGAAAGATGGAGATGGAGAGGGAAATGTTGAATTCACATTTTGTCTCTATGGAATTACAGGAGAGGATAGGGAGAAAAGATGGAGAGAGAGAGAGGCAGAGAGAGAGAGAAAGATGGACAACCTGACAAATAGACAGGCCTGAGAAAAAAATAGCAGTGAGATTGTGTGTCATGCCTGATGAAGAAGAAGAAACCACAGAGTAAAAATCAAATTGAATGTCTGATTCTTCATTTTTTAGATCAAATAAGAGGATAATTCAATGAGATGCTATACAAGTCTTCCCTGAAACAGTGAGTTATGTCATATTTAATATAACAATTGATACCAAATGACTCAGCATTGTATTAATGTATTACTGGTGAATGGTAGATAAGGATGTTATTCAACATTGAGCACTGTAGATTGCCAATTATTGTTTTTGTTTAAACCTGTGTAAGCCAATATCAGACTTCATAGTTAAATAGAAAATGTTCTCAAACCAGTTAGGTAATGTATCTCTAGCATGGAACACAGACTGAATCAATTTAGCCCAATTGATTCAGAACAGATGGCACAGATGATACTTGCTCACCGGAAAAAAATCGGCACAGTCAATGATGCTTTTATAATAGTTACTGCTTTGAGGCTTCTTTATGTGTGCCACAATGCATTTAACACTTATGGTTTTTATGACACATTTTGGAGGACATGGTACTTAGGATATTGGTTGGCAGTGCTATGAAATCACATAACATTATGTACCATCAAGTGTATGAATTTGGAGTGTAAGCGAAAAAAAAAAAAAAAATCCTTTGAGGATCCAAGAACCAAATCTATTCCGAATCCAATCAAAACATTTTTTATTTTGTTTTTTTCTTTAGGATTCCTACTGGGATTCTCAGAGGTATTGTTAGATTGTCATTCTGTAGCACAGTCAAATTGGATTTTTTTTAAGTCCTGTAAGATTCAGATAACATTCATGTGTAGTTATCGGAATCCATTTGGGTTGGATTACAAGATTTGGATTGGATTACAAGAATCTTACAAGATTTGTTGACAATGGTTGAATCCAACCAAGTCTGCCTTCTTGTTTCTGCCAGACAATACCTTTGTCTTGTTTCTGACACTGACTGTTTGCCATAGTGAAATATGGAATTGATGCATCTGAAATAACAACAGAAAGTTCTCATACCAATTTTAAGGCAATAATGACATTTTCAAGCTTCTTAAAAATAACTTTATCTAAGTGTGAGACACACTAAATTGCAATGCATACATGTGTCCAGGCTGGTTATGAGGCCATGGCTGAATTTAATGCAGAAGGTAATCAATCACATTCAAAGCTTATAGTATTATCTATGGCAACCAAGAGAATTGATGACTGTAACGACCAAATGTGTTACTGTGGGAGTAAGGGAAGCCACATGATGGTAATGGCTCCACTCCAGCACAGATGCACTTTGACACACAAATGGTACAGTACCAGACTAATAACCCCCACTTTCTGTTTACTCAAGCCTCTATTGGTTTCTATCAAAGTTCACCGCTTTCCACCATTTACAAGGGTGCAGAATAGTGTGAAAATTACATCAGGAAAGGCAAGTTGCATACATGACATTAATCTATTTCTGATGCTTTCCTGGGACAGAATGTCTTAGTCAATTTTTTTAAATCAATTTTGGCCAATAGACCGTTGCAAATCTCCATTACAATGTCAAACCATGGCTTGCTATCTAATTGCTTCAAAATAAGACTGTTGTCTGAGCTGTGTCTTGGCTTGTCTTTTCGTCATTTGGTATTTTCCTGATGTAGAAACGTGCTATTGAAAAAGCACGCGCTGGCAGATTGAATAACCTATTTTTCATCTTTGCAGGGAACCTGAAAAATTTATTCCCCACTTAAAAAGACCCCAAATGCATTTTGCATATCAACATTTCTCATTCTACACTGAGCAGCTTTTACCAATTAAATCAGGGAACAGGTGTTCATCTTTTGATTATGAAGATTAAGTTCTAGACAAAGTGAACCTCTTCTTCAAATCTAATGCTTTCCGTTGCAATGCAATAACGTCACCAGACAACAAAGAATTCTGTACGTGATATGGACAAAAATTGAAAACATCTAGCATAGCCCAATGATCTCATGACGACTGCTTAATAATGTAGGCTATATATAACCAAAACACCCTGCATTTTAACTCACAAGTTAGCATTTGTCATACCATCAAAAGAGAGGAAATTCTGTTGATCATCACCCTCACTAACTCCAGTCTGTTCTTCAAGATGTTCAGAGTTTTGACAACTGCTACAGTCCTGCAGCTATGCCTGCTGCACATCAAACATATACTCATCAATGTGCAGATTGCTTAAGATTCAAATAACATCTATCCTGCATCTGACACATGAATTCTAATCACATCTTGCTTCAACAAAATGAGCACATTCAGAAGTAAAAATCTTGCACCTCTCTAACACATGACTACCTGGTTTTCTTATACTTGTTTTAAATTATTATGCCATAGTTAGAATTGATGGTTAAAGGGGCAAAAAGGAAGATTTTTACTCGCCCATAGCACAGAATTACCATAATATATTTAGTGATATTGATAAGGTTATTGATCAATACCAGTGACTCAACAATCACTTTGCCAGGATTTGCCAGGAGATTTCTAGCTTTCAAAACCCAGTCTTTGGGGTGAAGTTTTTACTGTTGATTGCGCTATTTGTCAGCTTTCGACCAATATACTCTGAATATTGGAGTTGAGTGTTTCTAGAATGATAGCAGAATAATGCACAATCTGGAGATGTGTCTCGGCTTGTCAATTGGCACAGGAGAAGAGGGCACTGTAGTTGTAAAGGCAATATTTTATAGATGAGTTCCTCTGATACTGCACTCCCAAAAAATTTGTAGATGAAAGGTAACTTTGAAAGTAGGTCTATATATATTAAGGACTGATGGATCAAAGGAGGGTTTTGTTAGGAGAGACTGAAAACTTGAAACAGCCTGGAATTCAACCAGTAGAAAGAACAAGCTAGGGCCTATAGCCTCTGTATATGCTATGGTACTGGAAAATGGTCTCCTGTGTTACAGTATCCATGTGGTACAGTGAAATTGGTGAAAATGTGCAGACCACAGGACTGTACATTATAACAGCAAGAGAAACAGGAGGAGTAATCTTATATCTGACACCATCAATCTCAACGCTCAACAAAAAAACGGGTAAAAACGTCTCAGCTCACCCTCTCGCTCAATCCAGTGTCTCACCCAATAGCATCTCCTCTAACATACACAGATATAGAGAGGGGATAATTGGCACTTCCAGCCTTCCCACCAACACTCAATTCCCACCCCACTTGCCACAGATAGCAGCCACGGTATGGAACTGTTTTATGTTATTAAAGCAAAAATATAAAACGTATAGTTTATATATGTTCAACGTATATATATGTTCAAAGTCATGGTAAAATACCTAATTAACATGCACTTGTAACCACACCCAGTTAATTTAAATATTAATGTATTATTATTAATGTATTAACTGAAAATTACCACTCTTACTGCTAATACTGTTTAAAAATGATATTGCTTGGCAAAAGTCAACACTTAATTATTGTTAGAGTTTATTAAATGTTTGAATTTTATATTGAATAAAAAATAGATTTATTAAACATTTGCATTCTCTCTTGACCGCTTCGGGTCGTGCCTAAAACCGCCTCCTTGCTTTTCTAAAATTATGCCTCTCATGGCTTATTGATTAACTGTGATGTGATAAAATGTGAATGTTTCATCATCTGTATGTTTAGATCAGCTCACAAGATCCCCAGCTTGTGAGGTCACTTTGTCATCAGTATTCCCTTCTGCTTTTGCCCTCTGACAATCTCCGTCCTGCAAATTATACCCTCTGATGCTTCAAAGAGCACCGTGACAAGTCTCCCTCTGACTCCGACCAACTGCCAGTGTTCCTAGCCCTGGATTGACACTTTAAATGAAGCAACCATTGAAAAGGAGGAGAAGAGGCCATCTTTGTCTGCACAGAGTCATCTGTACCCGCTGAGTGTTAGACAACAAAGAACCGTAGGGGGCCTTCTTGCATGTCAATTGGGGGGTTAGTGGAATGGGGGGCTAAGATGCTCTGCTCAAAAATGTCACGTCTATGATTCGTTCTGGTGTTTTATGCTAGATGTGCAGCCTTCATACCTCTGAGTGCCCTCAGCAGATGAGATCGGCCTCTGGTCGTGTGTTTCTGATGCTCAAGTAGTAAAAGGATCCGCTCTCCAGTGATGGAGGGGCAGCTGGTTCACTGCAGGGAGCGCATTGGTTGACAGACGTACAGTAGATTGTTTCAGAGCTATAAAGCTATCATTCACTATTTGTGGACGCTCCATTATTGTTGCATCTAATACCCTCAAATGCAAAGAATCATAGTATGACCAATGACTGGAATCAAAACATAGGAAGTAATTGTCTCCAAGAGGTCAAACAGCACTAAACACAGTAGAATAACGGTGAGATTTGAGGTTGTTGCTATATTTGTGTTGTTTTGTCAGACATACAAGTAATTTACGGCCCTTAAATCTTAATGGGTAGTTGATTTTTTAAAACCTTTAACATTTTCATGTGATAAAAAGTTGCAGCAATGCACTATTTTAGTATGTATGCATTTTACCTCTTCCCCTCATCACTATGTGGGAAATGTATCAGCATGATATTTACACCGCACACTGTGATGAACAAATTCAATCTGCAGCCAACTGATTGAGCAATTTGCTCAGCAATTGAACACAATAGGCCATCAATGTGCAGGAATACTAATGTAAATGACAGACACAGAAGTGACATAGAGTTAAAGGAAAAAGAGAGTTGGAATCTGATGTATTTTACCCTTGATCATTACAGAGGGTTATAGCAACCATTGCAAAAAGGGTATTTTACTGATAATTCACCTTAATACGATTTTGTCCTCACCTTCGATTCATTTTCCTAATAGAGATTTTCTTCTTTAGTCTCCAGTTCACTCCATGTTGGCTCTAATGCTTGATTTTGATTGGAATTATTATAAAACACTATTCAGCTATTCTGTTCATGAAACAATTTTGAGCTAACTAGTATCTATCACTAGGAGGTTGGGCCATGCTTATTTTTCATCATCGTTTTTATTGAGTTTTATGGATGCAATCAGCAAATAATTTGACCATCTATGTGTTGAATACACTGACATCTGTTCTTGAAGAGTTTTACTTTTAGGAGGAAAATACTTTTACTATCTTAATCTGTGATAACTCAAAATGCAAATATTATTTTCCTCCTTTACAGCCTCACCACATGCGAAACTATATGACTAGCTGTCACATATCAGCCCTTATAGCAACAGCTCAAAGAATACATTTCAGAATGAAAAGCAGTGTCTTAATCAAATGCAAACAAAGCCAGTAGCTAATGGGGCTACTGTGCTTTAATATGCAGTTATATTGGTCCTTTAATACAAGGATTCCATGTTTCTCAGTGGAAAGATTCACACTCAAAAACTCAAATAACTTAAACGGGTCAGAAACACTAAAATATGTGGTTTGAGATAGAACAATACTTGGCATTACCTCCAAATATAAGTGCATATGTTGAACTGCCAATGTTTTAGGTGCTAAATCACCAATTTTCTTGGATGTCATTGGATGTTTTGTAGTGTCTTACTTTAGTTAGACTCTGTAATAAGACTGATTACACCGCTGCTCTCCACGCCCAGTTCATTGTATTTTTCAAACTACTGGGTTAGGCAGAGAGGGACTGAGGGACTGCATTTTGAAGGTGTAGATCAAAGAAAGTCTCACTTCACTTTGTCATTGCAGAAGAAGTGAGAACTAATCACTGTTTGCATCTTTCTGACACATGGTAAACACTGTTTCAAGGAAGAAAATTGCACAGTGCATATATAATAAAATATATTTTTCTTTTAGGTGTTTATTTACCGTGAATAACAAGAACAAAGCAGGTATGAATTAGGGCTTCAATGCATACTCCACTTTTTCGGTTGAAGATTCCTCATCCATTATTTCCAGCGATAAACTTGCCAGTTCTGCTCAAATTAAATCCATAACTGACACGCATAACTAGGGTGAATTGATTTGCATCTTGTGCCATGGTGGAGTGCATATTGCTCTAACTTGCATGAGATCAGTGTTTAGAGCATCTTAAGGAAAGCAAAGTAATGTAACTCCGTATAGACATTTGAATCTGTGTCCTGAGTCTGAATAAAGGCAGGCACAAGGCACAAATAGCTTTTTACTTACAGTGGAGAGTCCATAGGGAGGGTAAGGGTTTTGATATGAATACTGAGTGGAAAAACAAGAAACAAGACATCCAGGACTCAAACACTGGGAGTTAAAATGGGTTATTGGGCGTACAAGGCCTCCTTCACATATCCTCTGAAGGGATGAATAATGTAAAATAGGCTGGCTGCATTGAATACTAAGTTGTCAAAAGCAACTCCTCCTCATAGATTTTGGGTTACTGTGATCTGTTTGGTAAAATGCACTTACTGCTCATTAATAGTTCAAGGCAAACTACCTGTTTATGAACCCCCATTAAGGTGTCATTTTCAATATGATTTGTTTATTTCTCTTGAATTGGGCCAAATGTTTGATGGACAAGAAATGAAAGAGTAATTTTTGCATGAGTCCTGACCTACATTGACAGGAGGGAATAACTAAACTAGGTTATGCTTTGATGCAGAGGATTACTGGGTTTGCTGCCTCTTATTGTATAATTTGACTGTTTTGAATATTTTGTGAAGTGACCAAGTGATAGGATCGAGTGCTAGGTGGCACTGTTGCCAGGCATGTCATGTATATGGGAAGAACTAGAAGCGGTTTACAGATGTATATTGTATTATACAGATTAAATGAAAAGAGAGACAGGACAGAGATGGCGGAAGAGATGATGAGAGGTAGAGTTACAGCAAGAGAGAGATTGTGAAACTCTACAATTTCTTCAAACTATTGAAAAATGGCCTGCCACCCATGAGCTCTACAAGGGAAGATGACAGGAAGGAACATGACAGACTGCATAAAATACAAACATCTTTCTCTTTGGCTATCTCAGGACACTATGACTTAACCATCGCTCTTTCACTCCAGAGAGAAATTGAAATGACAATGGGAAGGAACAAATGGGGCATTCAATTTTCCACTGACCATCTACTGTCTATAGTAAAAGGGGTCAGCGCACTGGGTTATAATTGTTGTAAAATCAGCCTGACAGTAATTTTGGCACAAGGCACTGTCACTGTGACAGGGTCATCTTTGAGTCCAGGGTGGGTGAAAGAATAATCAACAGTGTTGTGGCCTGCTCCCTTACCCCACCATTAGTCTCTACCGAATTAAAAGGCCAGAGCCTATGCCCTCCCTCCTAAGTGTGAGCCCTTCCTGCCAAAGCTTAACAACTCATTTGCTGAAGGTTATTGTTATTGTGTGACATTAAATCCAAGCCATGATATTAGCATAATTCCCTGACCAGCCCCTTTAACCTCTAGTCACCTTTAATTGGTCAGAGCTTTTTAATGGCTGCGTTTTATGTTGCACTGAGTGTATTTCTCATACTTGTTATGGCTGCTGGACATCGGATGTGACAGGGCAGCATGAAATGCACAGGCAGAATCCACCCAAACAAGAGTAATTCCCCTGAATATCCTCAGGAGTTTGGTTGTAATTCTAACACATTGACTTACTTGCTTATGACTATTTTTTGATGTCACTGATAACATTATCCCCAACTAGTGCTTGTGGTTATTGTGTGCAATGCAGTGGCACAAAACAAACACACAGGTATATAAACAAGCCAATATACAAGAAACTTGGTTTGCCAGATAAAGGGCAGATGAACTCAGTGACAGAGCTGTGCAGCACCTCGGCGTCTCTGAGCTCTGTGCTCCTGTCTTCTCTGGGTAATGCTGTCTTGGAGACGTGTTACACCTTGGTGGCAGGTGGATTGCCAGGTGTGGCGGTTGGCAGCCAGACTGTCAAGTGCTGGGGGTGAGATGTCACAGCTCTGAAGCAGAGTGAGTAGTTCTTGAAGTATTTACACTGGCTACCAGCAGATCTCAGAGCTTCCTTCGCTTAGGCTATATAAGATTGACTAGGGAATGCGGATTATATGTCCCGGCACCTGCAGATTTCTTGGTAAAACTTTAATCTTGGGGATCGGTGTCCGGTCATGGATCTCAGAGAGCGGCACTCAATAGTCCCATGGCCATTGAGAGGCAGCAAAGAGAATCCTGATGTCACTTCTGTCTGGTGCCCAAGCTTCTGACCCATACATGCTACATGATATTTTGGGCGTTGTATTTGATCTGCAGGTCAATGGCACTGCAGGCAAAGATAACCTTACTGGATCTTGGATCTTGAATTAACTCTTGTGCAGTGCTGCGGGTCACTTTTATCACTTTTCTTGTGTGTACTCTATGTTTTATGTTGTGATATAGGTTTTTTATACTTTATTTATACTTGCTGCAGCACAAATAGTACTGTTGCATAGATTCCGGTGAGTGGGTAAGGAGGGTGATTATTTTTTTCTTTTTGTAAGGTAATATATAGCCCCTTTCACACATAGAACCTGTAACATTGTTGTGTTAACTTTTCTGGCAGCACTAATGGTTTCCCATATTCAAACTTCTTCTACCTCCCATATTCTATCTGTAAAATTTCCATGTAGAATACGTTCACACATGACATGACGGTCCCAGGTAGGTGAGGCGAGGGTGGACGTGCCATCTTGTCCTCCGCTTGAATGGCTAGTAGCTTCCTTGTCTCGCAGTCCGACCAATTTCCAGACATTTCGCCGTCTTTCAAACTTTCAACTCTGCTGCTCCAAACAAATGCTTGCAGTGAACAAGTCACAGAATGAAATATGCCACATGTGAGCATGCTTGACCTGGGAATCTTGCTGCTTTTTTTCCACACTAGCTTCGCAAAGGAAGATTTCACTAGGTCTTTAGGGGGGAAATTGCCAGGTCAACTTTTCCGGAATATCTACTCCGGCTCCCGTTCACACATGACTCTGACACAGAAAATTTCCAGAAGATTTCTGGGTGAAGATGCGTGTGTGAAAGAGGCTTCTGTGTCAACATTGTGCTTTCTCATTTTCACTGGAAGCAATTCTAGGTTAAAGGTGGTGTAGCCTGAAACGCATACCTTTGTTCTCTGCCCCTCTTCTGTCCTGCTTGCTTCTATATTTAAGTTCCCCACTGAAACACTCTGCTAAGTCAGCAAACCTGATGAAATGAATAAAATAAAATAGTTTGGCAGGCCATAATGTAGCTTACCTAATGCCCAGCCTCCATGTATTTCTTTTGTGTATTGTTCAGTGTAACTCCTGGGGATGAGGTTGTTGTGGTTGTGGTCTAGAGGCACCACAGCTTGAATAGGTTGAATATTTTAAAGTCCAGGCAGTATCATCTTGTTGAATATGAGGTTGAGGCTGAATATGAAAGGTTCAGGTTGACCATATGACCGGTTTAGAGCAGGTTTAGAGCACATCTTTGTTTATTCTGTAAATCTAGCACAAGTTTCAATCCCCAGAGAATTTTCCACAAATATATATATAACCTTGTGTATTTTTTAACTGTCTAGTACACATCCTTGTTTATACTCCAAGCTTTGTTTAGTAGTTACCATATGCTGCTTTTTTGACATTGAAATAACACTAAATAAACCGGATATATTACAGACAGATCTGACCTTGAGTGTACATGCCTGAATCCCCGATTTACCTGGAGGCTTTCCAATGGTGTTCGGGATGTTTTGGTGTGTATACCATTTGCTGTGGCAATGTGCAGCGTGCAAAATACCCCATGGCAATTTTGGGTTCCCCGTCAAAGGTCTCATATCCCCCACAAACAGAAAAAAACACACACAGCGGTTGTGCTTCAGTGCTAAGGTGAAATTTTGCACAGTCCGTCTGCAATGAACAGTGCCATGCAATCAACTATGTTATGCACACAAATATACTGTAAGTGAGAGTACTGACAATTTTTAAATTACATTATTTCCTTTGTATGCCATCCTGAACAAAGTTGTTTTCTGGAGTAAACTGGCTTGTAAATCAAGCACATAGGTTGGGACAGTCTCTTTTTCTTTGTCTCAGCTATCTCCACTGCCCTTTCATGGGTAGACTATCTCTGTTTGTAGATTTTTTTTTAGTCAGCTTGCATCTGGACCGCAAACATCACCATTAATCCATTCTTCCTCCAGGTGTATTTCTAGTCCCTTTTTGGCAAACAGCAGGCTCTTTGGTTCCCTGCACAATAAACACCCTAACTTTTTTCCCATTGACGTCAAGCCAGACGCTGCATTCTCTCCATTCTCTCCATCTGCTTGGTAGTCCAGCCTGCTGGCAGGTTGTGGCAGGTGGAACCGGGCCTTGCAACCACCTCACCACCTCCCTTGTCCCCAGAGGATCTCAGCCTCAGTCTGGCCTGGAAGGTGTCTTGGCAGGACCGCAGTCGCAAATTCACCTCTCGGTAGTGTTGATGCTAGATGCGGCAGCAACACTATTGTTAGCTGCTTGTTCTCTCTCTTCCTCAGCAGCGTTTTCTATGTTGTTCTATTTCAGCTTTTTAGATGTAGAATCAAAATTAGCCAGTAATGTAGCTTGGTTTCTCTTTAACATAATTTCCTGCACTGATGAGCAGTGTGAAAAATCCAGCTGAGCTGGGTTGTGGCTATCAAGGTGAGGCTAGTGGCCACAGCGCAGTCATACAACAACATTGGTGGAAAGCAGTCAGAAATGAAAGGACAGTGAACGTAAACATGTGGCAGAGAAGACTCAGTCAAAAACATGAGTGAACACTGCCATTGCTTTTTTTTCTCAACATTTACTGATTGCAGGTGCACTTTTTTTTCTTAACACTGATTGCCTGTGCTCGCTATCTGCTTCTTCAATGCTTGTAGAAGGCTACATTTTTTTTTAATTTCCTTAAAGGAAAATGGTAAAGAAAGTCTCCAGAATGCAGCAATCGTGACCTTGGTATTATAAGGTTCTATCTGTCAAAACTGAGTTAGTCGCATGAACCTATTCTATGAGTGCCTGTTGACATATGTGTGGTGTTATTTTTTGAAAATAATGATTTTTGAGTCTGTAATTTCTAAAACAAAAGGACCCATCTCCATTTAACTCAATGGATGCTGAAAACTTTGAAGCTCAATATTTTAGAACTATCCTCAAGGCAGATAGAACCTTATAATTCTAAGCTCATGAAATATCCGAGGACAAGCAAAAACTGTTTGCTGATATTGATAGAGACTTTCCTGAAAGGGAGAGCCTTCGAATACGGGAGCAGAGGCAGTATGAAGAGGCAGTTGTAGAAGGAGTCAAAGGAGGAAGAGTACGAGGAAAAGGCCAGGCAAATGGCCATGTAATCTGTTGAGGGAACTGCTGAGCTGCTTGCCCCTGCCTACATCACCACCTCCACAATCATTTTACCCACCATTACACCAACACCAGGAACCCCTAGTGACTCACAACACTTCAAGTCACTTCAAGTCACTCACCGAGGCAGTGCACCTCTGAGCAGGACCTGAGATTCAGCCCTTTTATTGATCCTGATCATGAGTACAGAGTTTGAACTGTAGCTCCATGCAAGGAGGTGGTGCTTTATTTGCTTGCATTTGGTAAATACTCATGGCATGCACCTAGAATATGTGAAGGTTGAAACTCCATTGAAGTTGGTAGGACCACCAAACATACAGCGAGTTAGCCCCTGTAGTTCCAGCTCACCATCTCCCATACTATTGAAGATAACAGGACATCTTTTTACAGCTCAAAAAAAAAAAAAAAAAAAATGTCCATCAAATTTCTCCAAACCGATCATGCACAATCCAAGAGTTTTGTAGTCAAATGATTGCACTGTGGGTCCAAAAGCCCAATGTTTACCTCATTATCTCCTAGATTTTCCTCACTGACAAGGCCCTGGCCACCCTAACCTTCGGCCTTCAAGTGCTCCCCGTAAGCCTCTATTTCTGAGTTTGAAAGTCGGAAATACAACTCGTTGTGTATTCATGAAATCGACCCTGAAAAAAGGTAATGCTGTCTGCGAACAGGTAGTAGTATCTATGACAGTGAAGCTGCCTCACACAAAAGAACTTACTATTACTATTATGCAAGAAAAATATCACGGTAATAGATCAATGATATACAACTGTATAACTATTGATTATTTTTTTCCCATTCTTTTTCCATAATCGCATAGTCCTATTCAGGGTCCCATTCATTGGTGGATAGGCAGTGAAACATTCATACAGTAATGGTTTTAACTTCATGACGAGAGTGTTCCTGACTGAGCTTCAGTTGAAGGATTACATGCTCCTCTATAAGTTAAGAAAATTCTACAAAATTCTACTGAAAAATGCATGGTTGTCAAGCTAAAGACAAGGCTATTTATCTTCCTGAAATGTTGACATTTTGGAGGTACAAGGTTTCCACCTGACAACAGCGATGTATAATTTAAATATAAGTAGCACTGTATCATGGCATGAGATATAGAGCTTTGAGACACATGAACCAAAGATGAATCTAAAGATGATGTATAAACATCATCCGTTCCATACAGAAGTACCTCATGCATTTATATGAAAGAAATAAGTGTGTGTTTGTGTATGGAAATCAGATTCACTGTGAGACATATTCAGATTGAATTATTGAAGCCTTGCTTCACTGGGACACCTTTATAGTGCATCTGATCTATTCACTTTTTTTCTTATCAGTTGAAAAAAAGTTAATGTCATTGAACATCATCTAAAATAGATGCTTTTGTAGTTTGAAATATGAAGGAATCACATCAGCAATGTTCAGATGCAATTTTGAGTTCTGTCAAGTGACTTCAAACATCTGTTGGAGTAAGTTTTTACATAATTTAACATCAAATTCAAGTGGGATCTCTGTTTTCCATCCGTATGGCACAGCAAGCTTTTCATTCACAATGGCAGGCATGAACTAGATGGAATTTTTAGGTGAAAGGACATCTAAGGTGTTTGAGTCTCTCTTTATGTTTCTCCCTTTCTATCTACAAATCAATCCATACATCTCACCATCCATTCATCCACCCAACCGTCCCTCCATTCACCTACACACTTCTGAAACAACAGCAACAACCTTTATGTATACTGCCTCTCCAAGTTTTGATGTGCAAATGCTGAAAATAAGTATGAATCATCTACAGTGGGATGCAGATTTGTAGATTATTCCCCCATCACACTGAGTCTCCGGGGTGCAATCATGTCATTCACAGTGGAGCTAACCAACACCAAGCTCATTTCACACCAGTTTCACCTCGATGTGAATGGTATCAGACGCATTATCCATTTTGCCATATGTGCAGGAAGAGGAGTGGGGAGGATATTTGATCCAAAAACAATGTGTTTTTCTCTCTGTATTGGAGAAGGAGAGGAAGGACGGGTTAAATTGGGAAGTGTTGGTGTAAACAGATGGCATGATAAACAGATGATAGATGGGAACAGGAAAGAGAAGTGGAGGTTACTGCATCATGGAAAAGGTAAAAATACACTGGTGCAGGAGACAAAGGCATTATATGGGGAATTAACATTGGTTTATGATGAAGTGGAAAGGGCTTTGTTTTGTTTTGTTTGTGTGTGTGTGCGCGCGTATGTGTGTGTGTGTGTGTGTGTGTGTGTGTGTGTGTGTGTTTTGCACATGTGTATGACTGCTCCCCCAGACAGACTGGCAGAGTTGAAAATAGGGCTAATCTTTTGTGTCATGGTTTTATTATATATTACTTAACGAATCACTCTATCATAAGGGCTTTCAATTTGGTAATTATCTGGAATTCTGCCTGTTTATCCGTTATGTTTTTGCCATGACTGACATTTTTAACTGCCCCTTTCAGTTGCTGACAATTTTACTACTGTAGATGCAGATCAGCCCAATTACAACCGGTTAAATGTTTAAGTAGTTTGTGCTTGATCCATCAATGTAGCGGCTTTGTTCTCATCTAGATCAATATGGAACTATTATGGAAATGTAAGACGCGGCATGCCAAATTACCAGAGCCAATTTTCTGGAAGTTTGACTCTGGCTCTCATTCAAACGTGACCCTTGAACAAAAAAAGTTCTGTGACATTTATGGGAAAGCCTGCCCGTGTGAAAGGGCTTAAAGCAATTTGAAAGCATGTTTTTCTTTTTTCTTTTTTTTCTTCTTCTTTTGAACAGTCTAGGTCAGGGTCGCCAAACTCAATCTCACAGAGAGCCACAATGAGAAATTAGAATCAAGTCAAGGGACAGACATTTAATAACTAATGATCTTTGGCCACGTTTTTAAAGTCCTGGCCTTCTACCTGTATAGATTGTTCTCTGACCTACCGGCTGCCACCGGACACCTGGCAACCTTTTTTGATGCAAGTTAAACAGCCTTTGGAGTGAAGTCCTGAGCTATTCAGAATTGAGAGAATTGAGAACTGAGTTTGTCTGTCAGGCAGCTGTCTGTGGGATGATTTGTTGATCTTCATCATGGAGAAAATATGCTCACTCAAATAGGTGAGGGAGCCCATCTGTAAATAACAAGGATAGACTTCCTTTTAATCATTTCTCTGATCAGGCTGTTGTTAATTGATTTTTTTATCTAAAATATCTAGACATTAATTGTTATACTGTCAAAGTTATTAGTTAAGTTAGTGAAATGGTCCAGTCGGGTTTACAATAAGCGTAAAGGTGCATTTAGTGTGATCTTTTAATTACTCATCCTAGGATTTTCCTACTGAGGCTGAAAATATTTGCACTTACTGAGCATTCTAATGCCCTATCAATAAATTTGAAGTAATTCTTCAAGATCTCTGACTTGTAAGTTTGTAATGCAAGTTTGGGTAAC
Source organism: Centroberyx gerrardi (assembly GCF_048128805.1). Lineage (NCBI taxonomy): Eukaryota > Metazoa > Chordata > Actinopteri > Beryciformes > Berycidae > Centroberyx > Centroberyx gerrardi. The sequence goes on from NC_136016.1 coordinate 14,888,669, forward strand.
TATTGCTCGTAATTTCCAAGGCCTGTGTGTAATCATATGCAACAAAGACAGGTACAAAGAAGGCAGCCAGGGATGCAACTTGCATTACAGCAGTAGCACACTCAGATTGAGAGAGAGGCATACTACTTTCTGGTTGGCAGTTAGATAGAAAATTAATAATTTTCCTTTAGTTTTGATTAAATTCATCAAATAGGAGGAGGCAAATGGGTTGGCGTTCCAGCAGTTGATCAAAGGCAGAATGCTTACAGTAGTCTTACAGTAGAGCTGTGGCAAAAAGTAGAATTAAAATATTCAAATGGGAGAAAACATTTACAAAAGGTGAAGATGGCAAACTAATCAGTCCTACATTTCAGCCTCCACATTAAATTTGGATGATTGAATATGCATGGACCCAGTGAGTCATAAATAAAGACAAAAAAAAGACTTTAATAGGGTATATTCCAATCAAATTAATTAGGAGCTAATTAATTAGATTTGGAGTACCTTATCAAACTCTATAAAAGATGAAAGTGCATCTATAGCCCTGCAAACTCTCACATCTATTACATACACCTTACACACACCACACACTTATACCTTTACCCTAGGATTACTGAGTGGGCTCCACATGATTATGTCCCCTCAAATCATGTCAGTGGATTTGTAGAGAAGCTCTTCTGACCATGGGTGACAAACGAGAAGCATGACCAATCATTACAATCTACAAGGGTCAGTGCATGCTAATGAGTGGCAGCTATTTTCCAGACTTCATTAATTGCACATTGCAGTGAGTAATAAGTGATCCTCGCAGCAGTCTATTGGCTGGTGGGGAGCAGCAATTGAACCCACATCTACTTTGTTTGTTTGCATAGTGGCTCTCTGCCTCAATTATGTGCCCCTGCCTCAATTTCTTTGTATAATTCTGTCATTTGTTCAGTGGCCTTGGGAATCCTTGGTTCCCTGGAGTCTATAGGTGTTTCCTTTCCCTCTTGCACATCAAACTTTTATTTTGAAACATTCAACTAATGGGCATCCAGGTGGGATTAGTTGGCTAATCAACTCTCGCCTGAGACCCGTATCCCCAAGTCTTTCCTGTCTTTCTCTACCTTCAACTATCTAATAGAGGCAAAATGCTCATAAAATAATCTTAAAATGTTAACAAAAAATGAGACTTGCTACAACAAATAAATAACTTGCTGTCTTTTGTCTCTTATCCCAAAACTCCCATCACAAAAATGTCAAATGCATAATTGAAAAGCACAAGCTTTTCCACGGCTGTAACACAATGGCATATACATTTTCACACTCTCCTTTTTTAATATTTGAATTTATGAGACTTCAAAAGCATGTAAATGGCTTACAATAGATACAATTCTGCAATTGTATTAGCTATAATCCGGCAGGTGTTTTGAAATAGTCTGGATCAGTTTTCCCATATGCACTCCACAGTTTAGGAGCTTATTACATCCTAACTACTTTCTTCATCAACATTGGACGCTATTGTCTCTGTCAAAACTATGTTAAAATCCACAGTGTAGAGGAGTTGAACGTAGGTGGAATTCCATTACACTTGAAGTTCACTATTGTATGAAAGACTTATAAACCTCCCACAATAAGAAATACATAATGCAGGAGCTATTTTCTGAATGTACAACTGCTAATCAGCATAATTCTTGGTTTTTATTAATCACCTTATGAGCCTTGCACCTTCTGCTGCTCTGCTGACTGTGAGAAGTTTTTTGTCAGAGGACTGATAGTGTCAGATCTAAGCTCACTCCTGCTGTTTCCATTGCTAATCTTCTGTGGCCCAGGCTTAGCATATTAAGCCTCTTTTTACCAATTTAACTGTAGGACCTTTTGGATATCAATCACGTATGAGACTGTCCTGCAGTCCCCTAGCTATTATTGCGACCAGATTTCTCAAAGAGGTTATGGAGAGTGTAGGCTCCAGCGTATTGTACATTGTGAATAACTGTCTTTCCACCGGTTGCGTCTCTATTTTAAGACGGTAAGCATTCAGCCTCTCTTGAAATACCTCTTACATGATCCACCAGTCCTTTACAATTATAAACCTTTTTCAAAACCAAATTTTTATCTCCAAAATGTTTGAAAATGTAATATCAGAGCAACTACTGATAGTCTAGAAGCATCTTTTTGAAAAAAATTCTGTCAGGTTTTGCCGAAACTGCCCTACTCAGGGTTATTAATAATACAGATGCTGAGTGCTTTGTGATGGTGCTGCTTGAACACAGGTTCAAGAACGCATCTCTGCGTGCCTGGCTGACGTCTCCAGGTGGATGTCCTCTCACCACCTCAAGCTCAGTCTGGACAAGAATGAGCTGCTCTTCTTGCCTGGGAAATCCTGTCCCCTACAAGATCTCTCCAAAACCGAAGTAACACCTATCCAATCCACCAAAAACCCTAGTGTTATCTAGCGGCAACCAACTGGCCTATGAGTCCCACACATTGCAGCCACTACTCAATCCTGCAGATTTGCTCTTTACAACATCCGTTGGATCAGACCCTGCCTCACCAAGGAGTCTGCACAGCTCCTGGTCCAAGTTCTTGTCATCTCTCGGCTTGACTTCTGTAACTCCCTCCTTGCTGGCCTCCCTACATCCACTCTTAGACCCTCACAGCTCATCCAGAATGCTGCAGCCTGGCTTGTCTTCAACCTCCCTAAATTATCCTGTGTAAGCCCCCTGCTATCAACAACACACAGAGGTCAACGCTTTATGTCTCTGAGCTAGTCGCCTAAGATGTGCATTGACTCACAGACAGCAGACAGAACAATAACAGATGTCTAATGGGATTATGCGTTGCACAGAAGTATGAATTCAGAAATTCAGAGGGAGCTGCATGGAAAACTGACAAGTCATTCTTTTTTGGAGCTATTCTATTCTTTTCCAGTTGACGGGGTTAAATGTTTCAAATGAGCTCATTCTAGGGAAGAGTTGGTGCAGGCAGTGAAAACATTTAGTAAAAATCTTGTTCATTGCGCCTATGCCTGTGCACTGTGTGAAATGTTTTCTTCTAAATATTATGGAACCAAAAACAACAGAACAAGGCAGATTGCTAACCATCTCCCTTGTTACCGCAACATTTGGCATAGAAAACACTAAAGCACAGTTAGCCTTATATGCCCACCTGTCAGCGCTTAATACACACACCTGTCACACCTGGGCATTGAACCAACAACTTTTTTGTTCATCAGTCATTCTGTCTACCTATAGACATTAACAGTAGAAAACGGTGGTATAGAGTATCTCCCACGGGTGAATATGAATAAGAAACAGAGTGTTATTAAAAATACACCATGTTTTATTGCCAAGCCTTTCCCTGGATAAATAATGATTAAAATTAATACATAAGAAAATACATTTTATATTTGCACTGGAGCTAAGTTTCATATTTTGATTCTATAATCTCATATCCAATTCCCTGTAAAAGAATCAAGAATTTTCTGGAATGATTATTTAATTTCTCAGTCTGCCCTTTAGAGCTTTAGAAATGGACTAAATAAAGAAGATTATGACTCTCTATGACAGCTAGCTCATACAACTGGCTTAGACTTCTGCACAGCCAATTTGACGGATTAAACATTGGGATTCGGGATGATAAACTGGGTGGCCAAATATGGCAATCAGCGTCAGCTCATCAACTGATTTCATTTAGTGGCATGTAGGATTTGTCAAATCAGGGAATGAGCCATGCCTGTAAAACTACTTTCAACATGAAGTCAAGATCGGTCCAACTTATAATCAAAATACAGTTGGCTCAAAAACATCTTCCCAAGAGCTGTCACCATACTCAGCCAGTATGAACACTCACACTGTGGGTCCACCCCTACAGAACTGTCTGTTTTCTGTATACATTCTACTGTAAATGTTTATTACCTAAATGTTATTTGAACAAGCGAGGGCCATGCTTTCTCCAGGCAACCCATTAAAATAATTTATTATCCCACTTGAGGAGTGTTCCCTATTCCATGTGTTTGAGCATTTGACATTTCAGGTTCAAACTTTCTGTTGCCAACATCTCTGTTTCCCTGGTAACACCTGGGGGTCTGACTAATACCTGGATCAGAATCACTGCCATTCCATAATTAACATGAGATTATTATGCTTATTAAAAGCTGTACAAGGGGTTACTTCATTGCTCCAGCACATATAAGACAAACAACCACCTGTAAACAGGTAATCTCTCAAAACAACTGTGAACCAGCAAGGTAGACTTATACTAGCAAAAGTTACTGTCACTAATTGTTACGTCCGCATGTATAAATATGTAGGGTGTTGTGGCGGACTCTATGGACATTATTCACCATAATCTGTGGTTTGGGTATGTTTAACACACGCAGTTATATTGTGTGCTTCTCAGGCTTAAGGAGACATGGTCCCTTTAAGAAAGTCTGTGTTTTCTGAGTGACGTCAGCTCGACGTAGGGTTGTTGTGTTTTTGGGCAGCGCGAGGTAAATTGTCTTAGCCTGGTAAGACCATCCTAATCACGCAACCTCACATTCTATTTCGCCCCACGGATCAGTCTGGACTTCCAGCCGCCCACATCGATTTCTTGAAATTACAATGTAACCGGGCCAATCAGGGACTGCGTCGTAGTTGATGACGTAACCGGGCCAATCAGGGACTGCGTCGTAGTTGATGACGTAACCGGACCAATCAGGGACTGCGTTGTAGTTGATGACGTGAAATACAGGCCGCCGCTGGCAAAACAGTAATGGCGTCTCCCGAAGCAACGAGCAAACACAGCCATAAGTGCAGTTATTGCAGAAATAGACTAAATAACAACAATTAAACAAGAAGAAGAGTATGCACTAGTGGAGTTTCTTGGCGGAAAAGACGTTTTCGCCGTTCTTCTGACTGGATTTGAATTTGGATTCGCTGATTGGCTGAAGGAGTTTGTCTGTCAAGGCAAGTACTCCCGCTCTACTGAAATCGATGTGGGCGGCTAGAAGTCCAGACTGATCCGTGAAGCGAAACAGAATGTGAGGTCACGTGATCAGGATGGTCTTACCAGGCTAAAATTGTCTGGCCCTGTGGGTTTCAAATAAATGACACACGAGTTGGTGTAGTCAATGAGAGAAGTTGTCCGTCTCCACATTCCTGCCACTTCTACACTGGTGACCCCGACGTTTGTCTGCTGGACGTTTCCAGTGATAGCTCTTCACGAACATGGCGACTAACGCAGTTTACCTCAAACTACCGGAGTTCTGGGAATTGTCGGCTTCAGCCTGGTTCGCCCAGGTGGAAGCACAGTTCACGCTTCGGGAGATCACCGCGGACGCCACAAAATACTTTTACGTGGTGTCGGCCCTCAGGAGTTCAACTGCATCCCGAGTGGTGAGCCTCCTCAAAACTCCCCCGCAGCAGGATAAATATGAGACACTCAAAGCCCATCTGTTGAAAGCTTTTGAACTTTCCGACGCCGAGCGGGCCAGCCGGCTCAGCAAGCCGTCTGAGCTCATGGACGGGATGCTGAATCTCCTGGGTGGACACAAACCCGATTTCCTCTTCGTCCACCTGTTCCTGCGACAGCTGCCTTCCCAGGTACGGGCTGCCCTGGCCAACACCGCCATCACTGACTGCCGTGCTCTAGCCGAGGAGGCTGATAAATTTTTCCTGTGATCTTTCTTGTTTTGCAGGAAGATTTAATTTTGGATGCCAGCTTTGTAGTTCTGTTCTTTTGTGTGATATGGTGATATTGTAAGAAGGCCTACTTTGATCTGACTTCCTTGGAAGCATTGTAGGGGAGAACTGCCATTTGAGTTATTTGCCCATTTTTGTCCTTTTTCTAGTTAGCAAGGGAGCTTAGAATTGTTCTGCATTTCACTTTTTCTTTTTTGGGCAGTTTAGAGTTTTTCAGTTTTAGGCAATATTGGGTTTTTGTTTGTTGTTTTGGCCTTGGTTCACCCTAAAGTCTGGTTAACGTAAGCTTCCTGTGTTCTGAAATAAATCTCCTGATTTCTTCATTCCACCTCCTGACTTTTTTTTTTTTTCCTTCAAACATCTTTATGTTGCTTTCCTTTTTCCCTGGACCAATCTGGGGTTGTGACACTAATGTTGCCTATTGTTGGTAATCAGACGACGACAACAACAAAATGTATTTATTTATTATACAAAGTGCTCTCCAAAACAAATAAGATTAATAAATACAATTGCAATACATAGAACAGGAAACAAGAGTAGATAAAAAGGACACCAGACATGTGAATAAAGATAAAATAGAAAGGAGAGAGACAGGATTACAAACAGGAATAAAACAGGACATAAAATAACACAAGTGTGCTTTGAGAAGTGATTTTGAAGATGTTCCAAAGCTTGGGAGCTCTGACAACAAAGGCTCGGTCACCTTTTGTAATTGTAACAAGCAGAGTCCTTGGCACAACCAGTAGGGCTCTGCCAGAAGACCTCAGGCTGTGCTCCAGCTTATAAGGGGTTTAAAGGTCTGATATGTAGCTGGGGGCCATACCCCACTGTGCCTTACAAGTTATCAGAAACAAATCTTAAAATCAATTCTAAACGGGCAACCAGTGAAGAGCTGCTAAAATGGCGGTGATATGATCCCTTCTTCTTGATCTGGTGAATGATCAGGTAGAGGGTTGTCCAGTCTTGCTTCTTTCAGTTAAAACATATTTCTAAGATAATCTTTTTATCCTCTGCTGACCTAGAAAAGGTTGTCCATGTCTTTATCTCTCCACGTTTAGACTACTGTAACTCTCTCTACTGTAACTCCCTCTACTAATGTTGTTGGATAAGTTACCAATATTGATTTGAATTGATTGGGGTTGAATAGAACAATCTCAGACTTAGTTGTAAGTCATTTTGTGACATCCATCACTTATAATCTAAAAGGCAATTTTTGATGTAATTGAGGGTGCTATTTTATGGGTATAACTGAGTGTCATCTGCATAATAGTGAAAGTCAGTATTATGTTTGTGGATGATATCCCCAAGCGGAAGCATGTAAATGGAGAATAGAGGGCCTACAACTGACCCTTGTGGAACACCATATTTCAGATGAGCTGTAGAAGAAGTTGAATTACCTAGCACAACAGAGAAAGTTCTATTTATAAAATAGGATTTAAACCAATTCGGAAATGTGACTGTGAGCCCCACCCAATTTTCCAGACGATTAAGCAATATGTTACGGTCAACAGCCTTTAGAGCTCTCTAAAGCCTGACTGAAATTTTCCAAAAATGCTATTTCTATTCACGAATGATATTGAGAAGAGATTACTTTTTCCAGAACCTAGAAGCTTGGATTGTTTGGAGATAGGGCCATAGTTGTTGAGAGAATGTTAAAAATAAGATAATAAAGCAATAAAATAATAAGCACTTAAAGGGTAACTTCTGTATTTTTCAACCTGGACCCTATTTTCCCAACTTTTTGTGTCCAAGTAACTAATGGGGACAACAATTTTTGAAATTGGTCCAGTATTGAGCGAGACCGCGTCAGCTGGAAGCCGCGAAACGAGCTGCAATGTAATCCGACGGGGGAAATGTGAACCGTCAATGTACGTCCACTAAAAGTGCTTGTTTTTGCCACTGACAGGCTCAGATTGTTATTGTAAGTGTCTGACAACATTATGGAAAGGACCCTACATAGAAATGAAACGTTTTTTCTTTACCTTTCGCTTGATCCGGTCTGTTTGTTATTGTGTGTAACCAAGTCAATCTCCTATTATAATCTATATATAATGATATATTTATTTAGCCTATTATACTTATTTATTTAGACAATCTGTATGACTTCCACCTACTTGGCCCATTACTGTCCTCTCCGGTGCTGCTGGATAAAGCCGCGTCCTCCTCATCCTCCTTCCCCGCCTTGAGAGGCTCTGACCCCGGCCTCTGTTCGCTCCTCTCCCCGCTGTGACAGTCTCTCCACCGGGACCGGTTCGCCTTGTGTACCCGGCGGCTCCCCGGTGTGCTCTCCGTTTCGGGACCCCCTCCCTCAGTCGCCTCGAAGAACGGGTCGAAACCCGGCGGTAAGATCCCGTTCCGCCCCACCGGGGAGAGGAGCGGGGAGGGCGGCTTGGGCGCGGAGGGGCTGCCGTGGAAAGTCCGAAGGGCTCCGGCAATGCGGCGTGATAATGCGGACGGTAGCGCCATAAACTGAAAACAATCGTTATTGGGGTTGAAGATCCGCTCCGATGAGGGTGGGAGAGTCGGGTCCCCGTGAAAAACAACTTCCTCCGGGGTGTAGAAGCAGGACGGCGGCGGGGAGGCGACGGGACGGCTCGCCTGGTAATGGGACCATTTCCCCGATGGAGGACACTGCTGCCGGGGCTCGGGGTAAGTAACAGTAGCCTCGGTAGTCTGGTAATCTCCCCGCTGGATGGCCGTTATGGTCCCTGAAAGTTGTGTCCTGGTTTTGTCTAGAGAGTTGGACCGACTTGTTGGCCCCGGTCTCGGTTAAAAACGGTGAATTAACGGAGCCAAATTCAGACTTGGACACATAGTAGGTGCAGCTTGGTAAATACATGGTGCATTGTAGTTTACTCTTTCTATAGGCTGGTGTTGTGTTTTTTAAGCGTAGGCTTTATTGTGAAATAGGCTATAAGCCTATAAGACTTGGTTACACACAATAACACACAGTTTCATTTCTCTGTAGGGTCCTTTCCATAATGTTGTCAAACACTTATAATAACAATCTGAGCCTGTCAGTGGCAAAAACAAGCACTTTTAGTGGACATACATTGACGGTGCGATTTGCCCCGTCTGATTACATTGCAAATCGTTTCGCGGCTGCCGGCGATGATGTGATCTCGCTCAATACTGGACCAATTTCAAAAATTGTTGTCCCCATTAGTTACATCACAAAAAGTTGGGAAAATAGGGTCCAGGTTGAAAAATACCGAAGTTACCCTTTAATACTCTCCACCTTATCAAAGAAATGCTCCAGAAATTAGTGTTGAGGACGGGGATATGACTGAATCTATAACAATGAAAATAATCCTGGAATTATTGGAAATTAGATCAGAAAAGTATACCGCTCTTGCATCCTTGACTGCTTACCTTGACATATGATATTTTAGAATGTCTAGATAGATTAATAATTTGTAGGTTTTCCATTTGTGCTTGGCCTTCCTACATTCTCATTTAACCAGAGCAAGACTTTAGGTTTTACTGTCTTTAAAAGGCGCAATAGTGTCTAAAATGGCTGTTACGTTCCCGGTTTGGTGACCATGCAGTGCAAAGGAAGGAGGTGTCAATCAACAGTAACCAATCGGTGGCCTCCTTGATGTTATATAAAGCCCTGGCACTTCCTGGAACTCCCTCTCTGCTCTCTGCTTGCTGTTGGCCTGTTGTGTGTATGTTGTGAGCTCATGGCCATTGTCTTTCTTTTGTTTAATTTCTGTTATTAAGGCCACCTTATGTTTACCTCCGCCAAAGAGGTTATGTTTTCGGTGCCGTTTGTTTGTTTGTCTGTTAGCAGGATTACGGAAAAACTACTGGCCCGATTTTCATGAAACTTTGTGGAAGGGTGTAGCATGGGCCAAGGAAGAACCCATTACATTTTGGAGCGGATCTGACTCACGAACAAGCAATAATCAGTCCTTCCAGGAACTTGCGATTTTGCGATCGCAATAATTAACGCAAATTCAAGAAATCTCCACAATATTTGCGAGAGCTTGCAGTTTTGCAAAATTGCCACAACTTTTCCGCATGAAATGGCCAAATCAACAGACCGCTTGTGATTTGGACCAATTGTCACATTTCGTGTCGTGGTAACTTACGTCATCGCAACACGCATTCAGGTGGAAGATGAACAAAGCTCACCTGCCAACAAATTACTGCCATAGAGCAGTAAGTGCAAAACAAAACAAAAGCAGCAAGAATCGAGGTGAGTGCAAAATTTAAACTCTTGGAAGAGTTAATAGCTTAAACGGAGAGTGAGAGAGAATAGGGGGAGGCTGTGTGTGTGTGTCTGTGTGCGCGTGTGTGTGTGAGTGAGTAAGAGAGAGAGAGAGAAAAAAAATTGTTTCCTTTGCTTGCAATTTTTCCCAATTCCCGCAATTTTACTGCAAAAGGAGCACATAAAACCTCGCAAATTGTATCGTAATTTTTGAGAAAAGCATTTTTGGCCGCAATAATCACAAAAAAACTCCGCGAAATCCTGGTGGGACTGAATAATAGCACGGACCTTGGCGGAGGTCTGCGCTCTCCGAGTGCCCTTCTAGTTGTTTATATGATAGGAAAACTGGAGCAGGTAAGGGGCCCTACATTTGCCACACATAGGGAAGTCATGTTATTAGACCACTAGGTTACGAGTGGATGCCACCCTTTGTAAGTTTTGTTTGGTTAGATAGAGCAGATAGTCAGGAGTAGGCTTTTGTTTCAACCTTCTTTTCTCTAGATAGTGAGTTAGACCTCTCCTTCTGAGTTAGTTCAGTTTGGCTTTGTTCTTGGCACCCCTCTGCCTCCTTGTTTTCTTGGTGTTTCAACACCTCCCTTGCAAATAGTGAATTATTGTAACTACCTATAAAAACAAACACTAAACAATATTTCACTATACTCTTATGTATCAGTGTGTTTCTGTCCTCCTGCTGGTTCATTCATCCCATTTTACCATCACAATAATCATGTTAATGTTGTCTCCTCACACCCTTCAATCTCCTACCATACTGGGGTTGTAACAATGGCCAAACAAATTTTACTAAAATCATCTGCGAGGGGGAGGCTGAGGTAGCTCAAAGTCCACCGTGGGAGGATAGCTTCACAGAATTTAGAGGCTGAGGAAGAGTTGAAGATGCAAGAATGAACAGGTGTTGGAAATGGGGGCAGAAAATAGGACATTAAAAACAATGGCCTTCTGGTCGGATACACAGACATCATCTAAAACCACATCATTAGGTGTAAAACGAGTTGAGAACTAAATCACGTGTATGGCCTTTAGAGTGAGTGGCATCTTTGATAGACTGAACTAGATTATAAGACTCAATAAGTCTTGGGAGAGAGTGAAGGATGGACACCACATGTTTATTTGTATTGATCTATATTCACAGGTGCACGTAGATACTGTACTTTCTATAAGCAATGACCTATATGAAGCCAATGAATTACTATCAGCATGTGCACAACGTGTACATTGTGTCAGTGCAATGAATCAACTTAAACACACATTAATGACAACTCTTGACAAGTTCATGAACCCAATGTCTAAATTCTCAACTCCTCTCCTAACCGTAGCAGTTACAACTGATAGTATGTTTTTGGATATAACTATCCAGCATGCTAACCACTTCATAGCCAATAGTGGCATCACAACATGGTGGACACCACTCTTGTGTAGAAAGCAATTCTGTATCAATTTCCGAAGTACCAAGAGTGGATTTTTACCATTATTATTATTGTAAACAAATGTAATAATTACCCTATAACCAATCAAAACTGAGTAGTCTTCCAGGTCAGATATTATATTTGTGCATTAAATAAAATGAATAGTTGGTCAACTGAGAGGTAATTCTGCTGCTGAAACCAACAAAACTGTCCGTACTTCATTCATTCATTAAATTGTACCTCAGCATCCTCCTACATAATGTTATGACATCATGGAACTGTGAACTGGTTTAGCCTTTGGCCATTACTGTGGTGCCTGGGGCAGATGCCACTTGTTCTGCAGCTATCTTCAGCTCTGCTACCTCGCTGCTAGTCAGTGCATGTCTCCCTCCAAGGAGCTCAAGATGTCCCCTGCAGCTGTCCACCTCACCCATAGCCATTCTCAGCATGGTCTCTTTTCATGCTTGGGGTTTGAAGCATTGCTCAGCTCCCCTTTGGCCTTCCTCCACCAGAATACATCTAGCGCAAAGCCCGAGGATGAGTCTAAGGTCAGGAACTCAGGAAGACAGAACTCTCAGCCTTAGTAGTGAGATGAAATGCAAATCTCACCTCATTTCTCCTCATTGCTCTGTTCCCAGTCGAGGGTGGGAGCCCCCTATATCCACCCACTGCAGTGCCTTGTGCAAATTTTCATCCTTGCTTTTTTTGTGTTCTCCTTTTTTATCATTTGCCAAAAATCAGGTTATAGAGAAACAGAAAAAAACAAGTGCTGAAGGTAAGAGACAGAGAAACTTCAATTTCAGAGGCAGACTGACGTCAGTTCCCAGGTGAATGTAAAATTGGATGTGCTATTCTTCATTGTTAAATGCTTATCATAATAGCCCATTGTCCATGTATTGCAGATGGTCACTGCATACAAAAACTATGTTTTATTTTCAATAGGACATAATACACATACACGTTCTTATCTAGCAGGTAAAAATGTCAGATATGAATGTCAGATATGACTGACTGAAGATGCTTGACTGTGTCATTTGCTTCAACCAACAAATGTGCTCTGTGTCGGAAACTCAGCTCTGCAATGCAGTGTCTTATTCATGTGAGTTCATGTGAGGCCATGCATTTTAAAAACTCAGATCAGATCCTTGTGAGGAGAACTGACTGATCCAGCTCCACTGGAGCCCAACAGGGCCCCTGAGGGGCCTCAAAAAGACCCAATTTGGCTAGAGAAAGGTCTGCACTAGATTTTCTGTAAACTGGCATGTGGACACATTGCACTTCAATCTATGAGAAATGCTGAGTTCAAAGTATTGCTGGCTTTTTGGAGAGAGCCACAGGACTAGAGAGAATTGCCATGAACAATTAAGACGCTCTGAGTCAGAACATGCTATTTCTGCTCCTTTTTCCACTGAATAGTCATTACTCAATATGGTGTGCAAACAAAAGATAAATAGCCAGATAGCTAGCTAGCAAGATAGATAGATAGAGAGCTCAAGAAGATACTTGCATGAATGCATGTGTACCTGTGCTTATGATATAGCAAACATTGACACCATGTATCTGCTCTGCTGATTTTCCCACTTACACTGCCTGTTAATTTTCACACCAGAACATCAACACCAAAGCCCAGCACCCTGTCTCATAGCTTCTGTGACATTTGCTAGACTGTTAAAATTTGTATCATTTTTAATAAAACAAAGTGGTTTATCCATCATCCTGATGCATAATTGATAAAACCTTTCATCAAACGCACTCATAAGGAACTATATGTTATTTATTATTAGGAGTATATTGAGAAATTTATACTCAATTAAATTATGATTAGCCCTTAAGCGAATAAGATATCTGTAACTCTCACTCTTGAAAAAACACTCCTCCTAGTTGACCCAGACCAAAAAGCTATAACCAAGATAAGGCATTATCAGTAAGTGGGGAATCACAGTTATGAACAATAAACAGAGAACACATTAAAGAATATGGACTAGGTTAATCATTTCTCATTTTCTCCCGAAGATTTTCTAAGATGAAAGAAATATACATCCTTTGCCAAGAAAAAAAAATATTGTGCATTTCTCTTTGTACAGTGCCAGAGACATGGAGGGTCACAAAAAATATTCTACAGTTGTGCATGATTTGAAACTGGAACATTTGTATTGTGCATTATGAAAAGTCGTTTTTTTTTTCTTTTCTTTTTCTTAATTTGGGAGAGAATTTTACCCAGTCGGCAGAATCTGACATAAGTGGAACTGAATTCGGACCCGGACCATTAGGAATATTCAAATTGTCTGTCTGTCTGTCTGTCTGTCTTAATATTGAAGCACATACATGTGTCTCTCTTAATATTGAAGCGCATACATGTGTATATGTCTACTTTCATAAATTGTGACAGGTCCCTAACTATCCAATTGTTAACAGACAGGGGGAGACAGAAAGTTCAGCACCTTGTTCCAAGAAGAAACAAAGATTAGAGAAAGCACCTCTAAGTTTTAGCTGCGGCTCCAATTCCATTCAGGTGTGAACGCTACAGCTGCCTTCCGCTAAGCCTTCATCTCCTGCAGCCTCGGGGCATTGTCCTGGAGTTTCCTGCAATCTAAAAACAGAGGACTGTTGTGGGATTTAGAGTGAAATTGAATGTTGTCTTTTTTTTGTACCCAGCTCAGTTACTAGGTATGGTGTTTGAAATGAGAGATAAAACAAGAAAATCGCCCAGCAGGCATTGAGCAATGATTTTCTCATCTATCACCATGAGAGATCATTTCATTCCAATTTGTTGCTGGAAGGAGGAAATAAAAACATGCAATCATCTCCAAAGGCTTTCCTCTCCCTACACAAAACATTTTTTGTTGTTTGAGAAAATAAACAATAAGTATGGGTGGTCTTTCATTATGTTTGCACAGCGGTCCTCTGCACCTAATGGCCTCTTTGAAGCCAATTTTAACATGAAAAAAATGTCTAGGACTGTGAAAATAAATGACATGAGAGCACATGGCTCAAGTTTTAAACTAATTTTTAACCAAGTGAAACCAAACAGGCCATATTTTTTGTAATAGATGATATTTTGCCTAATTCAGGTTGTTGTAAGGTAGACAATGAACAAAACACATAAGTTTAGATATTTAATCAACACCTTCACATCTTTTCACCAATACACAGAATATGATGAGACTATCCCTTGTGCTCAAGGACGGAAGTAATTAAACTTACTTCAGTTACCGTAATTGAGTAGCTTTTTTGTGTATTGTAAAGTCAGTAATTTTACATTATGTACATTTTTGCTGATGTATTGTACTTAGCTGCATTTTAAATCACATCCATTACAGAGTAAAACAGTTGTGGCTCACCATCAGCATCAAAAACTGGACCAATGTAAATTGGCCAATTGTGGAGCCATTCACAGTGAACAGTTAGTCAGCTAAGAAGAGAAGATGAATCTGGCTTTACTTTGTGTACTTTATTTTGTAATTTCTATTTTTTCCAAATAAAATAATCTACTTTGAACTCTGTCCCTGTCATCATTTTAGAATTGCATGGGAAATATCACATGTATCAGCTACTTTTTACTTTTACTTAAGTAGATTTTTACACCGGTAACTTTACTTCTACTTAAGTAAAATTTCAGCAAGGTAACAATACTTCTACTTGAGTAGGGGGATATTTTAGTACTCTTTAATGTGCTGCTATATATTGTAGAACCTGAGCTTGCATGTAAGAGGAAAGGGGGATGGGTTAGTGGGCACTTCCTTCAGATATTTTGTTGTAGCCTATTAAGCCCACTTCTCCTCCAGAAGGCTCAGCAGTAAGTTGTGGTGTCTCAGGAAAACCACCTACACACCTGCTGTCAATATTGTTCAGAACTATACCCATCTTCAGCACACCCAAAATTGCCCAAAATTGGCTATTGTTTCTCCATATTGGGGTTCCTGGCAATAATGCCCTTCCTAGCAGACAGTAGACAACCTTCAAGAATATGCTGATAAATGACAAATTTAGTGACAGAGGGCTGATACTTGGGGTTTCAGTATACATATCAATGATTCTGATAACCTTCTTCAGAAGTATTCTTCTAGGTTTCGCACAACATTTTTCTGTTCACTGTTAAAATCACACCGTTTACATCAGACACTGTTTACATCACACCCTAGATTTAGACATCTCTAAAGGTGTTGATATTAAGAACTTAACTATCTCCAGCATCTGCTTAACAATGTATCTCAATTTTTTCATCTCTTTTTATCTCAATGTGACACCCTTTGTCAGTTCCAGCCAATCAACTGCAGAACTACTCATAAATGTTGAAATGCTCTCCCTAGCTCTATCTGCTGTCTAACCATTCCTCCTGATAATAGATCAATAAATTGCTTCAACCCTCAACTTTGTTTCCCTTTTTAAAATTAAAACACAAAAGATGAAATAAAAATCAGCACTGTGGTACTCTGAGCCAACACAGGCACTAAGGAAGCCACTCAAAAATTAGAGTAGAAATGGTGAGCAAACTAAGCTAGACACCCATCAGTTAGTCTGGAAGGACAACCTTAGAGACAAATTTTAGATGCAGCCTGGTCTACCTCTCTAGTTTGATTGGGGAAAGCAAAAATTACCATAGAGTCCTTATCAGTACCATTTCAAATCTCACCAAATAGCATTCTGCCACTTCTATAGCATGAGGCACCTCAGCTGTGATTTTTTGACATTATGTAATGAAAAAATGGAAAATATCACACTTCAGATTTCTGGTGCTGCAGCTTGTGCAGGTGTTAACATTACAATGCGTTGCGACCTGGCCAGAACAGATAGGCCTTCTCATTTTACTCAATTTCACTGCAGGAATTCTCTCTGCCCCAGGCCCATCTCCACCAAATAGTTCTCTCCCTCCTCTGGCATCGATCCAGACTCATTCAAAGTTGATATTATCAGGTCATTATTATAAAAGCTCAGCTTCAACCCTGAAGTTCTGAAAAATCCCAGACAAATTTCCAATCATATTCACAAATACTGGAAACAGCTGTATAGCTCAGCAGCTCACTCACTTTCTCAATTTAAAAAACATCTACAACTTTCTCCAGCAGCTTCAGACCACACAGCACAGCACCGCTTTCATCAAGGTAACAAATGACCTGCTATTAGCCATGGATATTGTCGCTGAATTAAGTACAGCCTTCAATATTGCTGATCATAGCATCCGCCTGGAACGTTAAGTAAATCTTGCTGGCATCCAAAACGCTGCTCTTAACTGGTTTAGCTCATACCTGTCTAACAGATCCCGATTTGTTATGCTAGATGGAAACATTTATGCCCGTTTTAAGGTCTATTTCGCACCCCCAAGGGTTCAGTTCTTGGTCCTCTCACTCTCCCCCTTGGTAATATTATCCGTAATTATGGCACTCTCCTCCGCTCCTGTGTAGATGATACACAACTTAATATAGCAATAAAACCTTAAAATACATTAGAAAGACACCAGCTGGGGGCAGAGCCGTCTCCTGTAGGGCCCCCTCCCTCTGGAACAAGCTTCCTGCACTTGTCAGGGATTCAGACTCTGTGTCAGTATTTAAATCCAGACTGAAGACCCATTTATTCTGCACAGCCTGCAACCTACCTCATCTCTCCACTGCAGTCTGTGTCTCATTCTGCTTCTCCTGCAGACTGCGCTGGTGCTGCTGGATAACCGGATATGGTTACGTGCATATGGGATTGTGACGTGAAAGAGAGGTGTGCATGGGCTCTCATAAACGCATGCGCGCACACACGCACGCACACACACACACACACACACACACACACACACACACACACATACACACACATACACACAAATAAGCTCTGGCCCTGTTTAAGAGTTGCATGTCCTATTTCTTGTTTTATCCTTTAACCTGCTTGTTAAAAGTGCTCTATAAATAAATTTGACTTGACTTAACCTACTCAGAAATTTCCAGGCTTGGCTTACACCTAGTCAACAATGTGTTTCCTAATCTTTTCTCACCTCATCATTAATTTTTACAACAACAGGCTAAAGGAATGGCTGACCCTTCGGGCTTGAAACAGCCCCCCTGAACAGTTAAAGGATAATTCCTGTTATTTTCAACCAGGGCCTTATTGTCCTATTGTCCTTATTTTCACCATCATGCCGATCGATTCTGATCAAAAAATGTTCCTTCACTATAGAGATAATGTACCTCTCAGTTTGGAGGGAAACTCAGTCAAACTGAAAAAAACATAAAGCCCAGGTTGAAAATAATGAAGAAACCAAATTGTATCAGCAAAATGTGAGCATAAATATGTAAAACAATTACACTATAGGAGTTGAGAATGGTAAACTACAAATGTCCGCTACCATAGCTGCCATGATATGACTCCTATAGCTAAGTCATGAGATAGATTTCCATACTTTTGACCCCAGCTGGTATCTTTTCCTTTCAGTCAGAGCCACTGGCTGCTCTTCTTGGCTGCTTCAAAGGAACCTTTGTGTCCTGCTGTAATCCCTGGCCATAAATCCCTAGACGCTGGGCGAACCGTGGTACTGACCGCCTACCATGGTGAACTCCAGGAATCCAAAACAACCCTTTCAATTAGATCCCACAGGAAAGTATAATCGCTGCAGTGTATAGTACTGTATATGTGTGCAGGATGGTGGCAATGGGGGTTCCAAGACCTGTCTGAATGTATTTTTTAATTTTTTTGTGTGTGTGTGTGTGTCCCACAGCTAAGAGGACCCAGCTATCCGCCTTGACGGAATATGCTGCTGTAAACTTCAATTTAAAGCCATGGATGACACAGGAATCAGGGGATTAGGCTGCGGTCCTGCAGCTGCCCCTGGAAATTAAAAAATCTTGTTTTGCTGGAGACCAAATTTTGCTGGACTCGCACAGACTGGGGACACGCTGGCTCAAATACTGGTGACTATTATAGCTTTTAGTCGGTACTGCTTCAACGTTTAAAATATTTAATAGACCCTTTTAGAGACAGTCAAACATTCTTGTTTTGAGCCTGTTGGGTGGGTTTATTCATGGATTATTGGGTTAAACATTGGGATGCCATTTAAGGGACAAAAACCTGGGGAAACATTATTTTATTTACTATTGCCTTAAATAATTTACTGTGTTTTAAATACTCATGACAGTAAAAGCGTTGAATATGATTTAGATTCCATGTCTGTGTGTTAGTTGTGGGTTCTTTTCTACCTGCCAAAGATTGATAAACCTTGGTCACGTTATGTGACACCTCTGCTATGGCGTCCCGGTGGCACAATATGGACATTTTTGCCAGTACTGAGCTTAGAGCAGGATAACTATCCCATTATGCAACATCTCACCTACACTATGTTATTATGAGGGGCCTTCACAGCATTACACTACAATATGCGGATGACACAATCTTAGTGAGCCTAATCAGAGACAATGATGAGTCCATCTACCACAGAGAGGTGGCCGGCCTGGAATCAACAACAACCTTGAGCTAAACGACACACGATGGAGGAGATGACGATTGATTTCTGCAAGAACCCACAGGCCCATCTCCCCTGGTCACCAATGGTGGAGTCATTCAAATTCCTGGAGACCATGATCTTCAACACACAAACGGGATAACAACTCCAATGTAAAAAAAGAAGGCCCAACAGAGGATGTTCTTCCTGCATCTTGGACCAGGATTGATCACTGAAAACATACTCACATCATGTTTAGTCTGCTTACAGTATGTTGTCTGCACTGTTAAATTTTGACCTGCAGTTTGATCCTGAATTTTTGTTATTGTCTTGTAATGTGTCAGCAAACAGGTTGAATTCCTTGTGCACCCATCATAACGTTTTTAAAGCTTATATGTAAGTGAATCTGATTCTGAAAAGCTTTAAAGTTACTTTTACCACTTTTCCATCTCTATCAAATTATTGGTTGAGACCCTCCACCAATACATGTGTCTCCCCTATTATGTCTTCCTGTCAGCTGCCCTACAATCTCATTGAGAGTTCGATGAGATTGTATCGCCCACTCACCCAAATAGAGGCTTTAAGACAACTTTTAGCTTTACGGCACAGAGAAAAGTGCCTATTTGGGAGAAAAGCTACAGATACCATCTTGCTGGTATTTCTGTCAAATCTAAGTACCTCTATAATTTGAGTGTGAATGAAATCCTACTTGGTTTGCCTTTAGAATCTCCTCTTTATGATTGCACTCTTGAATTCTCTGCAAGACGAAAATGCCAAAATAACATTACTTTGTGCCTGAGTCTCAGTAATGGGTTATACTCCTTTTTGGCTAAACAAGGGGGCGGAGTGGGTGGGTGTAAGAGGAGCCGTGAATGCATCTTGGTTGGTTCATTTGTTAGTGATGTGTGATCTCAGAAACTACTGCTCCGATTTTGAAGGGTGAATGATATCTCTTGCCTTTGAGATCCAGCATTGACAAAACTGCAAAATTGAGCCTAAAGTGGTGCTGTATCATTCGTGGGGACAATATGTTATGCAATCTAGGCAAAGTATATAACCAGAGTGAAATTATAACTACATAACAATGGAATCAAATCAAATGAGAATGAATGGTACAGTTGAAACATCAGCCAAAACATTACAGGTATTTGAATGAGCAGACCAAGACAGATTCATCCCCAAAGAAAACGCACACTTTTGATAATATCTTAATATGGAAAATACATCTCTCTCTTTACTTAGAGAACAGTTATTTTTACATTTCCCCAGACGATTGTCTTCCATTTTGCAGTAGACTGTACTATACTCTCCTCTTAGGCTGTAAATGAAAGATTGTGCACACTTTTCAAATTGCCTTACAGTCTGACAGCTTTTTTATAGCACAAAAATGCCAAGCCACGATAACACACAGAATGTTCTGGATGTGAAATAATAATTGGTGCTGCTGCTACTACTCTTGGCAATTAACCCCGACCTACTCCAGAGGCTGTGTGTGTGTGTGTGTGTAAAAGAGAGAGAGAGAAAGAGAGGGAGAAAGAGTGAGTTGTCCAGCTGTCCTTAAGTGGAAAGAACAACAAAACACTCTTTGTGGAGGAAAATTAGGTGTACTTCCACAATCCACTAATCTACTGGTCCACTTCTTGACAATGCCCCTTAAAATGAAAACCATAAAGGTAAGCAAGAGGTCTCCACACGGTGATGTATCATTCGCTTTTTTTTTTTTTTCCCGAACGTACAGCTTAATCGCAAATACTGTTAGATATGCTTAAGTAGCATTTTCTGTGTTCAGTCTAAATTATTTAGGTGTCTTGAATAAAATAGGCCTTTTTAAAAGTGAGGCATCCACCTTAATATTGCTCAGAGTGCTATCTTCATGCTGAGGTGGATATCAATTAGGTGAGCCAACCATGTAATTGATTTCCACCCTGTTACCTTTAGCACTGGCATTTGTGATGTTCAGACAGCGATGCTGTTGCCTGTCTTTTTCAACTGCCTTATGTCAACACCTCCACACATACATGCACTTTATTGCAATCATGGGGCTAAATCTTCCTCATGCAATCCATTTAGAGCAGATGAACTACTACTACTACTGATTTAATTCCCTTTAAAAACTAGGCTGCGTGCAGCACAACATGGACAGCAGGAAAGGTCATTACACAACCTCTATTACAGCCATATACAGTACAATAAAATGCAGCTAAGTGAGCATAATACATTTTTGTCTGATGTAAAAAAAATTAAGTCCAGCAATGACTGCCGCTTGACCAACCATTCCTATCGCGTAGGTGGGAAAGGTTGTATGCACCTCTTGCCCTTGGCGATTTGAATAATTCACTCAGATGTGCGAATGCGATTGGGCCTGCGACCTGTGTCGGTGCGGTCTACCTCACTGTATGCACTGAAGAGATAAGAAGGCGAATCACAGACAAGAGATACCTCAGGGAGGCTTGAGGAGTGGAGCAGAGAGGGGCAACCAGGGGTCAACTATCTGCCCAGGAATGACTGTTTGTGCCAGGGAGATGTGGAAGACTTACAAGATAAGTCTGGTTTTTGATAGGTCCAGTTTTGAGAGAATACGATAAGCCAAGATTTTAGGCTTCTATGCCCATATCTGCATCTACAGGTTAAAAAGAAAATGAAACCAATTCTAGAGTGTACCATAATAAATAACCTAAGTGTTGAGAGAGGAGAGAGAACAAATCAGAAGTAAATCAGAGAACAAGTCAGAAGCAGGAAATTGTCTATACAGAATCATTTTATGGCTATGATTATTTCTCACCAGCGAGATATTTTAATGTGTCCCTTTCCTCACTCAAGATATCAGGTGGCTGAGTTGTTTAATTTCAGGTATACTTATTAAATTCAATCTTGTAGTTTGAGGGTACAGGCTCTTCATTACCATCAAATCATATAAATATCACAAGCTGCTTGATTTGGATCACATTAGTCACACTAGCAAAAGCTCTCATTCCTTGTGTGTGTTTTATACACCAGCCATCTCTCTCAACTTTTGTGAACGGCAATATTTTGGCTCAAGACCACCCCAACTTCTTATCTCTCAAACCAGATCTCTTGAAAAAACATATTAATGTTAGATGTAATGTTAAATCTTAAGACATTACGGCTCTTTCTGTTGTAGCTCAAGTGTGGTCGAGCTTTACGCCGGATTCTGGTGAGATTTCTTTATCTAACAGGATAGATTGTGCTTATCTTTCTATTCTGCTTGAGACTATAATCCAGAAAATTAGATTTCACACAAATTCACACACAAATGGACTGAAACGGACATACGGCCGCAGCAGCGCAACAGAAAGCACAGACAGGTGTGTTTTTACACTGATAAATAAGACAGAGGGAAAACTTTATCTGTAAAAGATCGCACATTTGATGGGAAAACGCCCTTGTATGGCACATGTACTGTGTTAACGTGAAATTTATATCTGCCGAGAGATAAATTGGAAGTGAGTCTTTGTTCGCCTGGATGTCTTTCTCAAATGCAGCGGCCCACAGAGAAAGGAAGAGAAAACTTTGAGTGGAAGATGGAGAGGTAGATAAATGTACCTTTCCCCATTTTCTCTCACCATCCTCTTTAATATTCTGTCAACATAAACTATGGAGGTTTACTCATGAAAATAAAGAGGGAGAAAGGTGAGGCAATTTTACTCCCAGCCTGCAGGTCCAATAATTTGATTTGTGGGCCTTCTGGGTTCTCACGTACTCTAAAGGCAGCACTGCTCAGTGCTTCAAGGTTAACACTGAAGTGCTGTTTTCATCTGCACATTTCTCGGAAAAAAGCAGAGTGCCTCAGTCAGTAAAAGCTCTCTCTCTCTGTCTCACCCTGTCTGTCGCTCTGCATGTGTGTGTGTGTGCGCGGGCGTGCCTTTCTTTCTGCCTACACACATGCACTATCTATCAAAAGGCCTCTCTGTTCCCTGAACTGGAAAGAGGAATGGTATTCCGCCACAAACTGTCGCCAATGCAAACACAGCTACTCTCTGTTTAGCCCCAGCATCAGACTAAATTAAGCCAAATCTCAGTCATGCTATCAGGAAGAATTACCTTAAATGGGCTTCTCTGTGTGTGTGTGTGTGTGTGTGTGTGTGTGTGTGTTTGCGTGTGTGTGTGTGTGTGTGTGTGTGTTTCCTCAGATTTTTGATATCTTGACGTCTCTCACATCTAAAATGAATGTTTTCATTACTTTTCATCTGCAATATTTCATCATGATAATTTCAGATTAAATGACTCAAAAGTATTGTAATTGTGTCATACATAATGCACTGATAAACCATCTTTTGTCTCTCTGTTGTGTTTCTATGTGACTGGTAAGATTACCTTGAATGAAAAAGCCTCATACACTGACCAACAATGAACACTGAACCAACTAGAAAAGTGTGAAATTAATGTTACATCTTACGGATGCCAGAACATCTTGACTTGACAACCTTGACTCTCTGAGCATGTGAGAAGTGAAGAGTTGGTATGATGCTGGAAGTGGTTTGTATAAGTCGGTTATTGTAAATGTGTGGAAAATAAGAGAAAAATCGGCAAGTCAGGGACAGGGTGAGACAAAGAGAGGGTGAGACTGTCTGAAATGTCTGGAACCATAGGGATGAGTGTCTTGGTGCACCTTTTTTCCCCTGCATACACTCTTTGTTAGGATGGCTGACTGGTCTAAGGTGCCAAGGTTTCAGGTTTCTGGTCTCTGAATGAAGGTTTGGGTTCAAATCCTACTTCTGACAAGCAATTTTGGTATTTGTTTAGCTGGCCATTTCCCTAGGAATCCAGACTTTTCAGACAGTGTGTTGAGCAAATTAGCTTGCTGGCTGTCATCCCAGGTTCTTTGGATGATTATGTTTTTCTTACTTCAATCAACAGGTACTCCCCATTTATTTTGTTTCTGCTTGAGTGCAATAAGGCACAAGACCACTAGAGGATAACATTTAGCCAGTTTGCTTGCGCTGTGCTCCTCTGTTGGCCATTACATCGCCTCCTGTTTTAGCACTGATGACTGTCCAAGTCATAACTTACTTATTTATTATTTCAGGTGAAATAGTCATGCAACTTTGGTAGTGTACGTATGTGAACCAGCGTATTAATTATATGTATTTGCTAAATTCTTGACATTTACCTATAAGATAACGCTAAGATGATGTTAGCCCACTCGCTAGTGCAACCTTTGCCTATCTCATGGCTTGGCACATGTAAACTGAGGCTTTTGCTTAGGGTTGGAGATTGATTATGTTAGACGCTTCTATTTTTCCACTCTGTTTTCAGCTAGTTTTAAGATGACGGCTCAAGTGATCTTTGTCATTGTCGGCACAATTCAGACAGGATTAGTTTTACAGGAAAAGGCAAGGTAATGCAATCATTACCAGATTATGCCCATGGTTTTAGTTCTGTTGCAATCTGCCGGCTCAATATTTCAATATCCTGTCAGTGCACAATGTTGAAAATACAAGGGATTTCAGATATAACCACAGAGAAAATGGATGAGTCATATCTCAGTTGTCTCTCTCTGCATGTGTTTTTCTGCATCAAACTGATCTGCTTGTCAAGATATGTAGGAGAGATCGCAGCATGCATAATCACATGATATCACACTCCGACAGAATCCACATAGGCCACTATTAAACTGATACAGTCAGTGTAGATGTAGTAGCAAGATGTGTCAGTCTACAAATGGTTAAGATACAGACCACTGAGGCCCCCAACGGTCTAAATGTGTCTAAACTGTGATGAAGTCTATTAATCAATGTACTAAATGATTAAAGGGACGGTTCATGTATAAACTCTACTATAACTGTCCATCCAAAAACTTGCCACAGTGTTTTGGTATTTGAGATATAAGAGGTGGATGTCACTGTTTGGAATACTTTTCTGTCAGCTGGACTAAAAAGCAATTCTTAACATAGATAAATCCTTCTATTCATTAAACTAGAAATGGTTTAGAAAGTATGATGAGAAAAACTTGCACTAGCACAGCTAACAAATGCTTTTTGGATGGACTGAAAGGACTCTAGCTGATGCATAATCAGAAAATATATCCCCAAAATTATTCCATTAAAAGTTTTCATTATTATCATTATTTGGTGCCATACTATCATTGCATTTTGAAATTGTGACACACTTTGTACAGACACATTTCTTTCTTCACATTTCCATGCAGTGGCATTATTTCTGTTACTGATTTATGTTTACTTCTCCATACAGATGCAATACAATGCCAGAGGCACTGAGGCAGAGCTGAGGCACATATTGCATGTACTTGTGATGTTGTGAGTTCAAGCCTGACCCTCCTCATTTGTGGCATATCATCCCCTCCCCCTCTCTCTCTCTCTCCCTCTCTCTCTCTCTCTTTATGCCTTAAAACAATCGTACTCAGAAGGTTCTTGCACATATCCCCATTTTAGCTGAAGTCCATATCTCCTCTACTATTACCTCCGTGTGCTTCTGTGCTGCAGCATAAGTGACGTGACAGGCTCTAATGCAGGAGGACAGGTGACGCACGGTTGGGGAAGGCATCCCTTGAGGCACACAATGAACCAGGTTGGAGACCGTATGTGTGAAATGTCACTTTGAATCAGCAAATCAGTAGGCCTTCAGTAGAAGCAAGCGTTATGTAGCTACACTGTGTGTGAGATATAGGGAGGAGAAGCATTACAAGCTGAAATTTTTCTGTGTGTGTCACCAAGTGAGAGGTTTCTCTGACAGTATGAGGTGTTAGCATGTTAACACTATGTAGTGCTAAAAGACTGTATGTACGCTTGCATAATATGTCTATTTTGAAATGCTGCTGTTTGTTGTTCACTGAGGAAAAGCTTTTATTTGTTAATGATACAAAGTGGATTATCAATTATTTAATGTCACTATTCTACTCCCCAGATGTATTATGTCAATGTAATGCTTGGAAAAGTTGCCACTAGAATTTGAATGTCACTTTCAAAATGTTGCCTAATGAAGATGTAATCGGGAATTGTAATGTGAGTGACATGTTCCCTTGTCTTACTCAAACTCAGTAAGTTTGCAATTAACATGCAGTTAATTTTGGTATATGTAGCCCGTGGAATTGAGTACCACACAGGACACAATTACTTCTTTTGGGGTTCTTTTTATTTTTTTATTACTCTTGGGTGGTGAGTAATTGTTTTGCAGTAAGCAGTTGCAATAAGCTCAACCATTAACTTGAGATACAAAATCAATTAGTCAGTACCAAAAAAATACGGCAGTGGGTCTCCCACTACAAGATAAAACAGAATGCACAAACACATGTATAAGCTACAATCAGTACATCCGTCATAAACCCACTACACATATTTTACAATAATATAACCCAGCTACCAAGCAAACTCAGATCTCAGTTCTCTTACAGAGCTCCCAGGTCGGATTTCTGGATGATGAGTCCATTAAATTCACAGTTCGTTATCTAGATGAAATAAAATTACATTAACATTTGTGCAATTGAACAAAAATACCAGAAATGACGACATAACACCAAAGTAGCTGTACACCTTTATAAGCTGTTTACCTTGCTAGCTACTTTTGGACCGTCACATGTAGCTTGAACCGTTCACAACATCTGTCGCCGTAATCAACCTAAAACATACCAATCCGTCAAGATGTGATGATTGATATTATTTTCCACTGTTGTACAATGGCATGGGAACAAGATTTAACAAACAGACAGCATATTTACCAATAGATTACCTACGATTCACTCAAACTCCCATCTTGTCCGCCATCTCTCTAGTTGCCCAACAGGAAGAAGGACCACAATGCACTGGTCGCTGGCCCTTCTAGTTCTCTTAGTTCTCTTATTGGTATTTAACCATTTTACAATATATTTCCTTGTGTTCACACCACTTTTGAGTAAATATTAATGTAAACATGAACTGTAAAAACATTATTAACTGTCCAGGAAACCTTTTAAACAGAGAACCTGCCCAGTAGCAAATAAATTAATTTTACCACCTGGCTACATATACTTCAAAAAGTTTGAGAAAATTTTGGACACTATTCCAGTTTACCAACTCTAATTTGAATTGCATTATCATCTACAAACATTATTTCAAGTTGTGTAAAATTGTGGTTAGTTTGATCTAAAACAAAATGCCTATCAAACATGTCTCTGAGTAATCTGTTTAATTTTTTTTTCCTGTAACTGCATTGTAATGGATTACCTTGTATCTTGTCATCATATTAGTATAATCCTTATTATATGTGATCTGTTACATCCTAAACCTGTTTGCATTTACTGTAGATACTAGTTGATTACCCATTTCACTGCGAGAACAAAAAAAAATCAAAAATCAAATACATACTTTATTTCACATTTTGTCGACCTAATGTTCCATAGGCCTAATGGAGGCGTTTCTGCCTGCATGCATCAAGTATGTATTACAAGGTCTCTCGGTTCACTCTCCCACACACATGCACACACACAAACCAGTGGAGACAGACATGCAAACACGTTTGCATGCACGCAAGAACTTCTTGCTGTTACTTTTTGAGAAATTCATTAAGCTTTTTGCATGCGTAGCAGAAGAAGGTTCTAATAATATTCACAGTTTAATGCAATCATCATATTGCTTGACTAGGTTCTCATGTGCCGGCTCCAAGCAATGTCAGTCATTATCCTCCTGTCATAAACTGCAGTTGTATTGCTCCCTTGGTATCAATGTTGCTCTCATGAAACTTTACCGCAATTTATCTAGTGTTGAGACTCAAGACATGAAGGCTGGATTCAAGGACAGTAGCTGTAAATAAGATAAAATAAAATGAAATAAAATAAGAAGCCAAGGTATGTTTGGTAAGTGTTGCATCTTGTGAAAACTGAGATGGTCATGCTTGCTGGATGTTTGGTGTTTAGATATAGATATATATATGAATAACCTTCTGATAATCTAACTAATATTGCAGTGCTACAGGTCTTAATATGACATTATGAAAGTAATAAAAATGAAACTGTGTTTTACATGCCATTTGTTATGAGACAGGTGAGTCTCGTTGGATAGTTATTAGACATTATGTTTGTCCAAACAGTTCTTCTGTATGTCTTGGGGAGCAAATGTGACTCAGCAACTGAACTGCTAAGTCACTCAGTGATCAATTAGTTGAGTCACTGGTACACAGAGGGTCACCTACCGGGTGGAAGTAGTGAGTGTTTAACAATGTAAATTTGATAATGTTTGAGTTAGTGAATGATTGGGACCAGGCCCTTGGAGGGCAGCCAGCATTAGACTCACTGGCGAGGCAGGCAGTTTGCATATTTTCTTTATCTGAACTAGAGCCCTGCGCAGGACTGTTTTCTTAATCCCGCTCCCGCTGGATTTCTGACCATTACCGTCTGCTCCCGCAATGTGTGTGTTATTGACCGCCCGCTTCCGCCCACAGCAAAGTTAAAACCGCCCGCTCCCGCGAGATTTGCGTCGGGTCCCGCGGGTCCCGCGGGTCCCAATCCCAGTGCAGTCCTCTACAACAAAGCCTTTCTCGGCAACGAAGTCATACGGCCGATTGTCTCTGCAGCAAAGTGCCACAC
The DNA here is from genome assembly GCF_048128805.1 of Centroberyx gerrardi. NCBI lineage: Eukaryota > Metazoa > Chordata > Actinopteri > Beryciformes > Berycidae > Centroberyx > Centroberyx gerrardi. The sequence goes on from NC_136016.1 coordinate 14,916,903, forward strand.
ATTTCTCGATAGTATCTTGTTTAATATGTGCAGGAAGAAGTGCTTTATCCTTGAAGAGCTTACTTTGACCGGGGAGAACGGAGCAGGTACCCAGAGGTGCCAGATTTGTGCCCGTTGTAGATTAATACTTTTTCACATTTGTTGCAACTAACAAAGTCCAGTTCCTTTCCATCTTTGTCAGTAACAACTGAGAAATTTGTCCAAATGTCAGACTTGCCTTGCTTTGCTTTGCTTTGGTATTGTAATGACCTGCTTTGATTTTCTTTTCAACTGCATTTGTTGACTATTTTTTGACCACTCGCTCCTGCCCGCAGCAACGTTAAAACCGCGCGCTCCCGCGAGATTTGCGTTGGGTCCCGCGGGATCCCAATCCCAATACAGTCCTCTAATCTGAACCTCCAACCCTTTGATTATTTGGCAGTATGTTGTCCAATGTCTTGGAACTTGGAACTGTCTTGGAAAACTTGGAACTAGATGGCTGGTTCCAAGCTGTGCCTCTTCTTTTGTCCAAAAACAGACCTGCAATGAGTCATCCAGTCAGACCAGTTGGTTGCCTTTATCTACTACAGGAAATGATTTTAACTACATTACACACACGTAGGCTATTTAGCATACCAACGAATGTGACATATACAAAGTGTTTTCAATTTGTTGGCTAACACATTGCTTTCCATCTAACTGAGTTCACCGATGACACGGCTTCAGGTTGATCAGAGATCCCTGGAGTTTTCCCTTGTTTTTAAACATCATATGACATTTGTTATATGCAGCACCTCTCTGTATTACCCACTCCAAGTGATTCTCATTATCTCCTCTGGACATGACACTAGTCAAGGGGTTATTTCATCTTACCAGTTAGAAAATCCATAAAACCCACACACCAAAATGGAATATCAAATCACATATCTTATGCAGTATTAACCAGGGATTTAAATAAAACATTTTATAAATGACATAAAAAATGTTCTCGCAGGAAAAGGCCTGTGAACATATTAGTTGTCCTGTGGCTTGAACCAAATGGCAATTAGGCTTTAATGCTCTTTTTTGAACAACTGCTGAACCAGGTAACTGTTTATTTATTGGTCTTTTATGTTTACGTTTTCTGCATATATATATATTAGTGTCAACTTTTTGATACATTTTCTGAAAAGATAAGCAAATCACTTCACACAAACCTCTGCAAAAATTATTTTTCTTAACATTGATATTTTATCATTACTCTTGACACAGGAGAGTTGGAAACCTTTGATTTAAAGCCCCCTGGTATCAAAGTGAAATATGGTGGTGGAAAGTGTTCTCTCCGTTAACCTAGGGGAAGAAAATGGCAGATGGAAAATAGTAGAGGACAGCGGCTAATGCTACCTTTAGGAAATATAGTTGTTTCACAGTTTAACTGGGATTTATGCTCCCTGGGGCAGGACCATCCTTTGAATAGGACACCAAATGGTGCTGGATCGAGCTCTCATCAATAAGTCATTGGAGGTCGGCTTAGTGTTTGTGGGTGGAAAACGGGTGGTTAATCAAGTAAAGAGAGTCAAAGCATTGGCTATTTAAGACCTTAAGGCAAACAAACGGTGTGTGAAGGACACTGTGGTGAACATTCAGAGAAACGAGCATCTGTACTTAAACTGGCTTTACAAATTCATGGGAGCTTGTTAGAATAATTTTCTCTTCACTATAACTGATTTTTTTTATTGTTTGACATTGACTGTTTACTCAAACCCAAGCATGATTTTGAGTAACACAGCAGTAGCATTTGAATATCTGAAGGAAACATAACATGAAACCGGAACATTATGTGTGCATGGATCTGTGCACTTCATTTGACCATCTGATGACACGAGTAATTCCTGTTATGCAGCTTTGAACTTTGAACTCCATAATGACACATTGTGTACCCCCATCTTATTGACTAAGTGCATTGGATTTTTACTGAAGAATTACTGATAATGTGTTTTTGTCGTGTGTGTGTGTGTGTGTATCCTTGCATGTGTATGCTCACACTACAAATTGACAATCTTGAGATCTGAGTGTGTGTTGGAGCGGAACTAATTTTTTTCATCTCGGTTGAAACATGCCAACACTGATAGTTTTGATTCAAACTGTTTAGAAAAATACCAAAACATATATAGAACCATTTGCATTCCATTTTAAGTCCATTCATTCATTGGTATGCTAAGGACACAAACTTGCCTGGCTTGAATAAAGATCCATCCGCTATGGCAGGAGCCACACATTGCTGCTGTACACACAGATTTGAATTTCTCTGTGGGAAAAACATCACACTTGACACAGGCAAATTGAAAGCAGAGGTTGTAGTGTATGAGCGACACACTGTCCCCAGCTGGGGTAACCAGACGATTCCCCCCTTGGCTCAGGAGTGGGGAAGAAGGCTCATAACTGAATGATACAACATGCCCTCTGGCGACCATGTTGGAGGTCCAGAGCTCTTGGCAACAACAGCTGAGAACAGCTGATCCCATTTGTAAGCTTATGACTTGGCTGTCTCAACAATATTGAACAGGCATGGCTAATTTCTGTACTGTCCCTAGCTGGGGACTAATCATTTCAACACTGATTCATCTATCTATATGCTTTTATGTTTGGATAAGGTGAGCCTGCTACACAGAGCTTTAGACTAACTGTCTGTGTGGTAGCTATTAAAATGCTTTTTTAAAAGACCTTTGACACCTACAGCCTTATTATTGTTATTATACCAAAATTATGTTATTTTCAGCCGCTATGCGAAAATACCAAAGATGCATGATTAAGTGAGTTATTCCTGCACAGTTCATCCCTTGGCTTTAATAGCAAAATTAGAGAGGAGAAGATTGTTTTCACACATACTGACTATTATCTATTTAACTAATTAAACCTGAAACCTCAGGAACTGGACTCAAATGTCATCTATAAGAGAATTGTAAATTGTGTTCTATGGAAGGCGGAAAAAGCCCTTGAATGCATTTCAGTCCAAAAGAAATCTGTGCATATTCCTCATTAAATTGTAATACAATTAATTAAGAAAAATATTACCTGGGGGTATGTATTAGCTCATGGAATTGCATTTAGCAACGCTATTTGTGGCCATTTGCTATTGAAAAAAGCATAGAAATGGGGTTGGATTCAGTGATGACTGCTGAACTAGCTATTTTAAAGGTAAGGTGTAAAGATACTTTTTTTCAGCTGCATATTTCAATTGTCATTTTGCATTTTTTTTTGTCTTTAAACACATTCTCTGCATTCTCAGCAAAGGCCTCCTCTCCTACCTTTGGGCAAGATTGCACCAGCCACCCATCATGATATCATGTTAAATATGTTGTCTGACAGGAATTGTACAAAGTGTTTATTCATTGTGTGTGTCTTTTCAGATGATCTCCTCATCCTTCATGCCTACACTTACACTCATATTCATTTTTCAGATATTTCTTGTTTGTGTTCTACAGATTTTATAAATGTATCCCTTCGTTTTCAACTCCATTTCAGATCCTCTCTGAAGTGTCTTTGACCATCAGTTTGAACAACCGTAAGCACGCCATAAAGTAGTTGATCTTGTTCCATATAATTCTTAGCTTCCCCTGTCACTTTCTCTTTACTAGGCTGCTTGTGATTATGGATTTCACAGACAGACCTTTAGTGTTGAACTCAGCGGTGGTTCTGGCACACACACACACACACACACACACACACACCCCACACTGCCACAACACAAAATCTCTGTAACGGCAGAAGTCTAATTAAGCCTTACTATGATCATCAAATCTAAATGCCTATCACCCTTAACCTGAGCCATTAGCAACCCTAATCAGTGTGGGTCAAACCTTATAATGTTATATAACACAAAACAAGTACAGACTCTGTACAGTCCCATAGCACATTCATGGCAATGAGATGTCTACCTAATTAATTATCAGTTTATTTGAATGTAATCTCAGCTCTAAGGCGCTATGGAGAATACAGTAAGGTTAGGCTACTCACTAGTTAACATTAGCTACTGAACCATTAGCAAACATAGCTTATTACATATTTCATACATACATAGAAGCACTGCTTATACAACAACGTGCTTTATTATAAAATCATAAAAGGATTCAGCTACATATATTGCTATATTCTCTCTATATCGCAGCAGTACATGTTAATAATAGATTAAGAGCCCAGAAGTGAGTTTTCCTGTTGTGCGGCGTGATTGAAACTCATTCGCGTACAAAGAGGATTATGTGAGATTAAAATCATAGCTGAGGTGTGAAGATTTATAGTTAAAGTTACATTTTCCCAAGAATACAACTTTTACTTTGTTTTATTCAGTATATACTGTTCAATAAGGAACAGAGTTGATCTGTACAAAATCACTTTTTCCACACCATGATGAAGAGCAAAGTATCTCACACGGTTGCACTAGCTGAATTCGGCCCTGAAAGAAAGAAAATAAATAAATTCATTAATTAAACTCCACTGATTTTACCCTTTAGCCAGGAGAGAAGAGACAGAGAAAGCACTAATGGTATCCCAGGACACTTGAATTCATACTTTAAACCTTAATCCAAACATGAAAACCAATGAATAGGCAAACTCACATTCATGCATTCATGAGTGTTATATGAAAGATTTCTGCTGCAAAACCCTCAGCTGCATTTCAGCTGAGAGGTAGGCAGGCTTCGAACACTGAAATACTTGTTAGCAATCTGTAAAGCAGCTTACCCACTTCTCTGGATTTTACAAGTCAAAAATGTTATACATATGTTATGCATGTCATACAAAGCAGAATAAAGACACATACCTCTGTCTTTAGCTCGATTCTCCTCTTAACTGTGCACCTAATGGCTTTGACGTCTTCATGATGCTGTGGAGACTCAATTGCAATGTAACATTAATCTGGCTTTCTGTGATTCAGGTTGATTACCAATGACCACTCACCCCCCCCCCCCCCCCCCCCCCCGCCCCCCCAAGTGTCACTCAACAAGCGTTGGGTCCCAAAACTAATTCTCACTTAATTAATCATGGGTAACAATGTTGTGACATCATGCTATTTTCGTGCAAATTGGGCAAATTGCAGCTGTATCACCTATCAACCTGGGTACCGATGTATGTGCTTGTGTCTGTATGCATGAGGGGGAGGCAGGCGCCTTGGGTTGCATGGAGCTGTGAGCTTGCCTGTGTTAGGTGCACCTGATCCAACTTCAAGGCCCATTCACATCTAGAACAATAACTATAAAGAATTTAGACGATATTGTTTTATTCCGGTGCTTGAGTTTTTAGACCAGACTGCATGATGATTACTTTACTGACTTGCTTTTACTTTGCTTTACTGCTGTTGAAAGTAAGTAAATTACATAGTCGCAGGATTTGCAGTTCACGAATTGAGAGGAGCAGGGATGTTTTTTTCTTTTCAACATTTTTGACGAGGAGATGGCCTGTCGGGTTCCTTTTGACTTCTGTGATCAGTTCCTCAGCAAACGAAGCCATCGCTGCAGTGAGCCACAAAATTCTCCCGCCCCACTGTCCCGCAGCTGAAAATGTTTTAATGTTGTTGTTCTGTGGCTTAATCATTAGGAAACTCACTGACACTGTTAACAGTTGAGTGGTATTAGTCAAGAAACCTGTCTACACAGGGAAATTTTGATTCAAATGTTACAACTTATAAATACAACTTATGTTTTGTATTGTAATCAGCCATGTCACTATGACTAAGTTTAGATGCTGCTCTACATGTGTTGATTTTCCATACATGATAAACTTGACAAGAAAGGTGTCACAAAACCTATTATGTAATTCACAGCCTGCTAGCATATTTCAAAGTATTATCTTATCAAAACAATACCATGTTTCCCCATGTTGAATATTTATACATGTCTATTACCTTTGAGGAGGTTTTTGGGAAGCGTTTATTCTCAAGTGCAAATCTTAAAGAAACTTTCTCTGTCCCAACCCCTTATTCAGAAACCAAAGTGTTACACATTTAGAACCAATATTTTACTGATTTGAATGAATTCCTCCACTGAAAGTCCTTTTTCTTTTCTTCTTGACTGAATGAGCATCTTCAAACTAGAAGGATGCCTCTCTTGATGTTTGCGAGGAGTAAAAGGAGCACAGCAAACTCCTGGGAGCGAGTGACTGTCGACAGCTTGTCAAGTTCAAAGGCATCTTCAGAGCGGGGCACTACCTCTGCTTCTAAACCAGTAAACAATGCAATCTGAGTCATCATGCAAGCCACTAATGAAAGGGATGATCTGTACAGAAATATGAATAACCATGGAGATGTCACTGCGGTCCTATTGTCTCAGTCATTTTCTATTATTTATGACAATCAATTGAGAAACCAACCTCGGGGTGATGCAAACTGTTATTGTGAAAACAACGTATTCAAAATGGCATAATTTTCTAGTCATCTGGGGAATGTGAGGCGTTTGAAATAGATCTCAATTTTTGCCACAAGGCATGAGCAGTTCAGACAATTACGAGTGATGATGTTTGGGATTGTGGGGGTGAATTTAGGGTCTGTGGGGTTTTGAATCTTGAACTGTGTATTGCAGATGCTTATATAAGCCGCATGAAAAAAGAAGTAGACATTTTGCTCATTTTTCTCTCTCCTACCTGTCTTCCCCAACCCCGCCCCCCGCCACATCCCCCCCCCGTCTCTTTCTCACTCTCCCCCACTTTCTTTCATCCAAAAAACACAGAGGCACTCATGCACACACGCACACATGATACACACACCAATTTTCAAGGCTGAGATTATTGCAGTATATATCCACCCACATTTTCAAATTATTTTCTTCGACTTGTCGACCACCCGTTTCATTGATAGAAAGGATAATCAATCAAGTTCCAAAGAAAGAGTTGACAGCATTAAATAATGCCAAAAAAACATACCAATCTTGAAGCAACAGTGAATGGGAAACCAAAGAGCATCACCATATTTGTCAACTCTGTGTTTTCTTGTACAAGCAACAAAAGTGTCTGCATACTGTGTCACTTTGTGAAAATTAGACACTTGTCAGAGCTAGAGACATTCTCAATATTTGATTAGCAATTTAACAACCATGACTTTGCATGAAATTACATTTTAACAATGTAATAGCATAAGAAAATGCCACAAGTCTCCAATGCTGACAATGTGTGTTTTCCAAGCACAATATGAGGGTGATGTTTCGACTTTTGCAACATACTGCTCACTCCACCTGCTGCGCTCAGTACTGTCACATGCTACATACACTGAATGTACAAAATATTAGGGACATCTTCCTGATATTGAGTTGCAGCCCCTTTTGCACAATCCACATCTCAATTGTCTCAGAGCTTAAAAATCCTTCTTTAACTGCTTTCTCTTCATCTACACCTCCTCCTTTGTGACTGGTATGGATTTAATAGGAAATCAATAAGGGACAGTGGCTTTTACCTGGATTCACCTCATCAGTACTTCATGAAAAGAGTAAGTGTCCCTAGTATTTTGTAATTTGTAATTTGGCTGTGCTTGAGGACATCTGTTTTCTTGTGCACTGAACTCTACTGTAAGTCCACCTCTTTCCAATCCTCTGTCAATAAAAGCCCCTATCCATGGCTGACTGCAATGTTGCAGGTGTTTTGTAAGTACCAAACCCACCAAGTTAAATCCCATTTAATTGTTAATTACTCGGCTAATCAAGGGGACACATATTCTTTCTGTGGGCCCACCTCGAGTGTGTTTTTATACTCGCATTAGTCACTCGCAGCGGGATATCAGCGAGTCGTGCCGCCTAAGATCTGCTTGGCTATCTGCCTAAAGCCCCGGCGTCCCCCGTGAACTGTAAACTAAGGGCTTCATCTACTGCCCACGGAAGTATCGGGTTGAAGTAGGGCTCTAACTCGCCCATAAATTATGAGCCTGGTGTTTGGTTTGTTTGCTCTTCTGTGCCGCTGCTGGAAGACATCGGGGTGGCGCCTCCCTCCCTCCTCCTCTCATCCTCTCCCTCCCTCCATCTCACCGCTCCCTGGGGTGTGTCTGTGGCAGCGCTTCTCCTTTCCTCCACGCCAACTGTGGTGTGTGTGTGTGTGTGTGTGTGTGTGTGTGTGTTGTGCACTGCTGTTGCCGCCGCCTCCTCCCTCGTCTCTGCATCTGCTGCAGAGCTTAGCCAACACGCATCTATGCTCTCTCCCTCTCTCCGTTTTTCCACTACCTTCCTCTTTCCACCTACACCCCCCACCCTTCTTCTTTTTTTCTGTGAGTGCTGATACGGAAAGCAGCTCACACCTCCACCGGCAGACGCACGGAGTCGCGGGAGAGATGGGGCAGTCACTAGTCGTCACTTTGTGAGTATTGAGGACGGCGGTGAACCGGAGGAGAGCGCCGGATAGGATGGGAGCCGTGAAACCCACATCACTCACCGATTGAGCAAGCCCCCCCCCCCTCCCTCTCCCTATAGTCTGCAGCCTCCAAGAACAGCCGCCGCATCATTTTTTCAGAGCAGCACCCCCCTCCCTCCTCTCTTCTCTCCTCTCCTCTCTGTTTCTCTCTGTCGTAGACTCTCCATCTCCCTTTCTGCTGCTTGCACCACTGTGGGAATGCAGCGAAGGTAAACGAGTCGCAGAGGCCGTTTTTTTTCCCCTCTCAATAACCGGATCTATCATCATAATGACGGACTGCAGACAGACAGTTGGAGAGACACTGATGACAGTCCGGGAAATCTGAGGTGGTGGGGCGGGGGGGGGGATCGGGATATAGGGATTGGACCAGGATCAGTTGGATTTAGTCCGCCACCCCCAACACCACCACCACCACCCATCTCATTGGCAGATCACATCAGATCCCTTTTGCGCTCTGTCTCGCTTCAGTTTTCGGTGGCTTTCACCGGCTTTCCCCGTACTGGATTACCGTCTGCGACTGCTGGAGCAGCCAAAGGGTGGTCGGGCATGGAGAACTGAGGGCAGCTGGAGGCTAACTTGAAGTACAAAGACACCTGCAAGAGAAAAAGGAAGCCCTCTACTGAAATCTCAAAAAAGGTAAAATGAGAGCAATAATGGGAAACTCCCACAGAAACAGGAAGAGGTGAAGGAATAGAAGAAAATTCTGTGGATTTTATTCTAAGGACCCAAAGTGCGGCCGAAAATCAACCAATTGAGTGTGGAGAAGGGTGCTGCCCCAGCCTGGGTTGTTTTAATCCGCGAACACACACACACACACACACACACACACACACACACACACACACACACCCCACACACATGCACACACGTACACACGCACGCACTCACACACGCACACACACACTCGCACATGGATTTACAGCTCCAGTCCGAAGCTCGCCACGCAGTGGATCAATATTCTTCTACCTTTTTTTTTGCGTCGGCTTTTTTAACAAGGGAGTGAAGCATCCTGGGATTTATCATCGCTTCGTTACCGCTGAACTACAGCGAGGCGCCCCCTCGCTTCGCTCTTTCACCTGTCCATAACCTGTGTTGCTTGTGTTTAAGTGTGCTTGTGCGTGTGCGTGCGTGCGTGTGTTTGGTTTGTTGCCCGCCAGAGGGAGTGTATATTGCTTGTGTATGCATTTGAGTGCTCTGCCAGCTTTTAATTAGTACTACGTGACTGTGAGTGGCTGTGAGTGATTGTGTTTGCTTGAGCGTGCGCCTTAGTTCATGTATGTGTGTGCATGTAGATACATAAGCATTGTGTGGGTGCATATGTAAGATGCTCAGCGTTCATTCTGCACCACATCCCCTTCCTTGTATATGCCCTTTTGTCATCTGGCCTCCTGTTTGACCTCCCTAGCCCCCTAAGAAAGAAGAAGCTCCGGCAAGATGAGTGAGCGCTCTGGAGCAAGCACTCTAGCAGCCATGACGCTGGAGGAGCCAGGGGGCGAACAGGCTTCTCCCCGAGCCCCTGGCCCTCTCCGCTGCGGCCCCTGTGCTGTGTGGCCTCGCCAGCAGACCTGGCTGTGTGCCGTGCCCCTGGTAATGGGCTTTGTGGGACTGGGACTCAGTCTCATGCTGCTGAAATGGATTGTGGTGGGATCTGTCCAAGACTATGTTCCCACTGACCTGGTGGATCCTAAAGGTAGCATTGGACAGGACCCTATATTTCTCTCCAAACCCAGTGCCATGCCCAAGGGGCCCGACATTTCCACCGCCACGTCTACTTCAGCTGCCACCACAGCGATGGTGTCGACCACCACCCCGCTGGCTGCTGACGGTACGGCCCCGGCGCCGAGAACTCGATCCGGGCCGCCGGCCAACCACTCGGCCAATGGCAGCGCTGCCAACGGAGACGGCAACCGTGCCCCGCACCTTCATAACCGCGTCGGCACCCGCATTAGCGGGACCGTGGGCACCACCACCACCACCCGCGCCACCCGACTCACCCCACCACCCAGCGGCAAGGAGGTCACCCCACGCAGCACTGTAAGAAAAAGTAGCAGCACTGGTAATGGACGTAATGGACCCTCCAACTCAAAGCCAGGACAGACTTCTGCTACGACCATCAGCACCGCAACATCCGCCACGACAACTACAACTACTGTGAAGACCACCACCAAAGTGCAGCCGCCCACCTCCCAGCCGTCAGCCCCAGCCAAGCCCACCTCGCGATGGAACCATGGGCGTTCAGCCAAAGGCCCGGCCACACGCCCACACCACCGCTTCCGAACACGTGAGTACAGTTTTAAGGTTTATGGAGCTGGGCATGTGTGTTTGGGATGGGGCGTGTCTATTTGTGTGTGTGTGTGTGTGTGTGTGTGTGTGTGTGTGTGTGTGTGTGTGTGTGGTTATCTGCCGAATTTGAGATGGGTGTTTCACAAGAGCCCTTTGCTTGACGTCTCCGGCAGAAACGATGGTATCGATCTAGCTACCATTTACTGTATGACTGGGTAAAAAAAAAACAATCTCTTTTGTATGATATGCTTTGATATGACACATGGTCTGAGAATCTAAATGATTTCCTTTTATAACTGCATGGAAAGTGGATACTCAAGCAGCATAATGTTAATCGTATTCATTAGCGCAGACAGATACCAGGGAATATTCTCAGTATTTTCACCCCCTCTCATCTTTATCTTTGACTTGTGCATTAATCCGATATGAATCTTACCTCCTGAGGACATTTTTTGCGCACTCTGGTATGAGTATCATTAACAAAACGGCTCCATCTCCTAGAATTTTTTTTGTTTTGTCTACTTGAGTTGGGATGTTAAAGCTTTGTGATGTGTGCTGCGACCAAGGACCAAGGACCAAGGTATGAAAACAAATAACAGGAGCTGGTGAGGTGTCGAGGTGGGAGAAGGGTTAGCTCTCACCTCCTGTCTAGAAGAATCAGATATAGCAAGGCCACAAATCCCATTTAGATGAGAGGATACTGAGAGCACAGTGTCGCAGGTTCAGCTTTCACACTGCGGGCCTGGGAGGGAGAGAGAGAGAGAGAAACAGAAAGAGAGAAGGCTCACTAGAGGGAACAGAGGGAAAGAAAGATGGATAGAGGGATGAGAATAAGGTAGGGAGGCAGGTAGGAAGGGACAAGTGGATATAGACTAGGTAAGTAGGGGAGAAGAAATACTTTGAAAAAGAGCGTAGAGCTGAACAGAGCCAGGGGATGGAGAGGGAAAGCAGAGAATGCAGGAAGCATAACAAAGAAGGAGAACGAAGAGTGGGAGCTCTGAGTAGAGAGAGATGGCAGATGGAGTGGGCTAAGTGAGGGAAAGGCTTGAGGGAGATAGAGAGAATAAAGCAGGGGAGCTGTGAATTTAGCATATTTAGTATTGTGTAAAAAAGGAAGGCTCCCTGATTATTCATTCCAAAACGGACATGTTTTTAACATCACAAGGTGTTTTTTTTGGACACGTGGATGGGGGAGTATGCGAGCGTAATCATGAGTGTTGACTATGCTTGTAATGGGTTCTCTTTCAAACGCTCTCTTTTCTAACAAATTCTGAAGCGTTTGAATATGACATTTGGTGGATTTGACTTCAAAAGTATCATTAGTTTATGATTAATGTTGAATTAGGAGCACATCATATTCACCTTAACTTCCCACATTTGCAACAGTGCACAGGATCCAATGACAACTAGGCATAAATTGGTCAACATGCTGTAGTCTAACAGCCCCGCGACATTGAATTTTCATTCCTGCTGGGAATCGAACTCGAGTCTCCCGATTGAGTGTCTGCGGCACACTTTCCCCAACGTGACCCATAAAGTGGTGAACAGAGCGACCGACCGACCGACCGACCGACCGACCGACCGACACTGTGATCCATAGAGCCCCTGCTGTCGTGGGGCTAAAAACAGCACCTAAAAGGATTTTACATTGGAAGTGAATTATCAAATGGCAAATTTTCTGTTCTTTTCAGCAAATTGCTTTTTGGACATCACAAATAACTAGAGAGCATTGACAAAATGTTAAGATGGAAACTGAAATTATCCCACATTTTGAAATCAGCTGAAATTGGTGGTGGGGATCATATGTTCAGACAGCAGTTCCGGTTGACTTCACATTCCCCTCTCGTTTATCATTTGGACTTGTCAATGGTATTGATGCCTAATGGGTAGACATCCCAAACAGTGATCAAGTGAAGTGAAGCTTCTTCACCTCAGGGCAAAATATTTTCGGCATAGCTTGTTTCAGCTGAATATTAAGCCGTATATTAATGTGCGACTTTGAAGTTAGTAACTTAATGACAGTGTCAGTTATGTCATCCAAGACTCATCTGCCAAACACAGTTTCACTGGGCAGCTCTCTTGTGTGAATATCAGCAAGCATCTGTGTGTATACAAAAAGGGTGCTGCTTGAAAATCTCAAGTATGCTCAGTCAGACCGCCTTCAGTTAATAAAAGCTTTCAGATATACAAGTAATTGCCAGTGGAGGATGATGTTGACAGTTCTTCAGCCTACATGGTGACATCATGCAGAGTGGGCTGACGTTTTTGCCCACTCATGGAATCTTTATCCCTGCAGTTGGTAAATATTTGTCAGGCAATAGGTGGCCCTTAGCAGACAAGAAAAATACATCTCAGCCATGTTCAGTGTGGTTCCAGTCAGCCGGGTCTGACTGATTCTTACCAAGGTGTCTGTAAACTGGGTTTTACCAAAATGCACATGGTACCTTAACAAGAAGCCAGAAACTTTCCCCAAATCCTTTGAACTTGAGATCTATGTACAGAAACTGATGACAGCTTTAAACCCTCATCCCTTTCCCTGTTTGCCAAACACGTCACCATGGAAGCAAACAAGTATTATTAGAGCTCTTTGGCAAGCTTAGGTAAGATCCGATGACGTCAATGACAATGATAAAGACCCAAAAGTACTGTTATTTAAAGAAACACAGATCCTATGGTTCTGTACATGAGTGCAGTTTATTGAAAAAGACCCAGCATACACACACTTACAGACAAATCACAAATTGTAACATATTTAAAACACAAATATAACATTTGCAAGGCAGTTAGAACTAGATACATAGCCAGAAACTTATTGGACAAAAAATGTGTAAAGGTGTTGACCTGTAGTCTAGTCTGGTGTCAGTTTGACTTTGCTATCAGTTCAGTTTTGGGGCTTGAGCAGAGGCATTAAGCAGAAACTTCAGGTATCCCAAATCAAACTGATAAGGATGGTATGTCTGGACTACAGGAGTCATAAGGGCAGGACTCCATTTCTACAGCTAAATTGGTTGCCAGTATAAGCATAAGATAAAAAAAAATGGTAGAACTACCTTGCAGATTGTGCATGGCAACCGCACTACAGCTAGCTAGGTTTACTATAACTTGAGCCTTTGTAGGTATAAGTCCATGATGGGTAAGGTTTCATTGTTTTATAGTGGAGCTGTGGAGTGGAGTAAAAATATCTTGAATCCATTGATCTTTAAGGGTAGAATTAAAGGGAGATTGCTGGAAAGTATTCCCTTGTAACATAGTGGCTGGTAACCCATCTGTTCTTTGCTCTACAATGTTTCATTATAATTCCTTGACAATGATACGTATAGAAAGAATATGTTTTGCTTTTTATGCCTATGATCATCTTACTTAGGGTGACGTAACGACTGATGGAAACAAGTCCATTACTTTTTCCTGCTATCAAATTATGTGCTTATAAATAAATTTGAGAAAGAAAGAAAGGAGGAAAGAAAGGAGGAAATAAAGAAAGAAATAAAGAAAGAAAAGCTACTCTTACAGCTGTTGTTAACATTGCATTAAAGGTGGTCACCATAGGATGTAGAACTTCAGTGGTCACATTTATTGTACCATAAAATTTAGAGGAAGACATTGACCATTTTGAAAAGTTGCCTCAGTGCACATTGGAGCAGGAGGTGGGTTTAAGGATGATTCCTTGGATTAGAGTTTACCTTTGTTCTCCATGGGTGCTTTATTCTTATTTGGGGTGTCACATCCGAAATACTGAAATCGGATGTTTGCAGCGCTCACCCCTCTGTCTTGCGTACGTTTTGCTTTTAGAACGTGTTTTAGTATTTGGGTTTTCAATATGTATTGTGTGTCCATTTTAGAAAACATTTGCCTTTAATCCTAAGAAATGTTTTTGCTATTTTTTGCCATTCTAAATTAAAGTCACATAGAATTTTTTTGATTAATGTCATGTAAGTATTCAAGTGTTGGCCAATATACAGTATATTTGCCATTTGGCAACCATGGCAGTATGTGTCTTTGGCAGAAATCAGGTTTGATGTGTTTTCTACATTGCTTCTAGCCTATCAAGGAGTATTTACAATCACAATTTAGACTGTAGAGGTTCATGATGAATCTCTGTGAATCTATTAGCCTGTTTCATTTGAATACTGTGGACAGGCTAATGTAATCTTTTTCTACTGGGTAGAAGTGACACCTAGGCTGTTACTTAATATCTGCTTCATATGGGGGAACCTGCTGAAATGATCAATACAAGCTGACAGATGAATACATTTAGGTATGCAGATTAATAGCCCAATGATTTTTAGTTGGGGATTTTGCACCATCTATCTTTAGTGATCTGCTCATGGCTACCACTCATTTGGATAGCCTTAGACTAGGCCTACGATGAATTTAGTTATTTGTAATGATAATTATTTGTAAAAATTAGTAATTCATAATATTATGAATCAACCACATTGGCTTGTTCATATCTATAACTAGTTTAACATTAAGGCCTATTATTGCACATTATGTCCTTTTCTTCAAAATACTGTACCACTAGTTTGTATCTCCTCTCCAGAGCAGATACCATGCATCCAAAAAGAACTTCAGTTCCAAGTCTGAATCAGCAAAATCTCAGGATACCTTGTATAGAAACCCCACCCCATGCATGCAGCTGACAAAGAACCACTTAATGACAAAGATAAGTGTGAGGCCTGAATACTGATGCATGCCGTTTTGGTATTGAATACTTGTTGCACAGACTGAACTCTGAAACTCATTCTGTCTTCTTGTAACTCAGTGGGTAAATTTGTGCCATTTGAAGAAAAACACTTAATATCATGGGGTTAGAGATGCTAACAGGAGCCATTTTTGATCGAATTCACCAGTTGAAATTACTACAATCTCCTGTTCTCTGAAGTGTTTGAAGCCTTATTTCTATTTTTTTTATTTTATTTTGTGCAGGCTAGCTCTGTTTGTGCTAAACCAAGGCTGTCAATCCATCAGTTTATGAAGAACTTAGCCATTGAACAGGTCATTAAGCTGTCATATACGCTCACTTCCTACAGTCAAGAATGATCTGAATTTGCGGGGGGATAATGTCCCTCCAACCAACCCTTAACTTTACAGCATATGGCTGGAATTCCATGTTATTTAGTGTTGAATTGAGGATCGCTATTGTGTGGAAGCGACAAACACTGAAAGAACGTTGAGGTGCTGATCACTGACACAAAAATCTCACACGGAAGAAGAAAAAAGCATTGCACACTCAAGCTCTATATGCATAATATTTTTACCAACGTTTGGGCATAAAGCCTTTTTCTGGGTCTTATGCATATGGAGCTAGAGTGTGCGATGCTTTTTTTCTTCTTTCCTGTGAGAACTGAGGATCACTGTCACTATCATTGGTTATTCAGTCAAGTCAAGGCTATGCTGTGTGGTTTTAATCACTTCCTGACTTCCATTTTTCTTACATACTGTGCCCCCTCTTTCCTTCTCTCTATCTTGACTGGACTGGACATTTTTTTCTTCCTTTCTGTATGAAGCATAACTGGACGTTTGTTTTTGTAAATTGGTAATGGTGTCATATAATTTCAAGTATAGGACACCAATGTGGCATGACCCACACACACATTATTCTTTTATTACTTTTATTCACATAACCCTTGTTCTGTTGGCAGCATTTATGTGCTATACTGTATACGCAACACCAACACAATAAATATTCTTTAGAGGAAAACACTACGTAAGCTAAGTCCATTCATTAATCTAACTCCAGGGTTTATGAAATACAGTCACTTTCAAAAGCTTGGCTGCATTAAGCTTAATATGATGTAGAGTTGTGCAATGTAATGTATTCAACATCATGTAACAAAACAGAGAATGCCTTGGTTGGTGATGAAACGCTCTGTAAAACGTGGTTTCAGGTGCATTTATCTTCACCCCCGGCCAAGTGATCTCGTGTTTGAAGTGAACCTGTGCGCTAATGCAGTTACACAGTCGGGTCTATTGTTTCAGCTAAGCTGGACTGCATACGGGAGACAGTAACATGATTTTAATATCACTCAACTCATTCCCATTGCCTCCGCTTTCTGGACAAGATCTAAATGAATCGCTCTCAGTGTCCTGGAGGAAAGACAAGCTCTGCTCGTTGGGTAGCCCTTAATATTTTACCCGCTCCTTCTGTCTCTCTCTTCTCTCTCCTTCTTTTTCTCCCTCTCTCCCCATGGTGATTGTGTCTCCTCTCCATGTCATTGTATTCCTCCGTCTATTTTTGCTTCCCTTTTGTGCACTCTGTTTTCTTTATGCTTTAGCTCCTCAGCTCACATTCATGAGCATATGGACGCACACAGAAAAAGTGGCACACTTGTGCATACAAAGACAAAGACGTGTGTGCACACACACTCACACTCACACATGAATTTATTACCAGTGCTTCCACATTTGAGGCTATTATATTTCTTACACGCAGTCTTTACCAACAGGCCCCCTTGGCCCACATGTAGGAACCTAACAGGCAGATGGAGCCGTACACAATGAATGTGTGTGGGGAAACCATGGGACATTGTGTTGGCTGGGGGCCCGTTCGCCTCTTCGAGGCTGTAAGGAGCTGGGAATCTTCCTAGGTGATGTGTGATTGTAATTCCATGCACATCTTACAGTTGAAGTCAAAAGCCACTCAGCTATCGTGCCAAAGGAGATTTTTTTTCCAGATAGGAGAACACAGGGGAACAGCATAGAGAAGCAGAGACGGCCGTTTTCTCTGATGTCACAGAAAAAGAACACAGTTGATGTTTTTCCTGACACGCGAGCCCCTGTTTTCTGTCCCCGACTATACATGAAACCTGCACAAAGTACTACTGTAGGGCCAGTGGAGCGTGTAAGGGGGATTAAAAACAAAGATATAAATCCAGTTTGTCTCTCTCTCTCTCTCCAGGGAGGTCAGGCTCAGATTTGCCAGGCTGCCTCTGAGGCCCCTCTGTCTCTCCCCAGACACGCTCTGCTTATTCAGAGGGGCTGGCCCAAGCAGGCTTGCCGCTGAACAATGTTTGTGCAGTTTTACTGATCTACAAATATCTTCCTAGTTGGAAGGGAAGCTTTTATGTCTGAGTTTCTATCATTTTTATGCTCCAAGTTATAAAGGAACATTTCAGCTCAATTCATTTTTTTCATGTTTCTCTACAGTCTATCCTCTCATCTCAGAATGTGCCTTGTTGCTGCACAATAGTTACACAGTCATGTTCTAAACCACTATTGCATAGCATGATGGTGCAACTTTATTGCAATACAGATGTGAAATGTTCTAAACGTATGGTTGCCACTGTAAATGAAATTTAAAGGGACTGTTCAGGATTTCAAGAAGCTCACTGATTTATCATGCAGTGGGAGTTATTTCAGTCTATCCATAAAGTGCTTGCACTAGAGTTTTTGTTGTTGAGATATTGGAAATAGAAATAGTTAATATTTATTAGCATTGTTAGTGGAAGCAGTAGTGCTAAAAACCAGGTCTCCATGGTAACCATGGTGAACTGCTTCTATATACAGTAGTTAACTTTGTAGGAAAACAAAGCAGTTTCAAATGTGCTACATGCAATTTTTCCGACATGTTTTTTAGGCCAACTGACTCCAACTAATGTTGCTAACCGGCTAACAATTTGTAAATCTACAATCTCAAAACAAAATGCTAGTGTAAGTTTTTGCATGGAGAAAGGATCCCCAGTTCCCAATAAATCAGATAGGTTTCTTATTAACATGTACTATCCCCTTAAGTTGGCGTAGTTGAAATTCATCAGAGACATCAGATGTGTAATGTAAATGGATACACTGCCAATTTTTGCATAAGAAAATAAGGAAAACTGTACAGCATTTTGCAACGCTGGCTCCCTGAACAATTAACTACCAGAGATACTTGACTCTGACAGGCACCAATTACAATGTAGAATATGTTGGTGTATTCAGCAGGGTGAGCCTGCAGACAAGTTATCCTAGAGTGACAGCACTGGGAATGCTTGAAATTTTGTGGGAATTGATCCCATGCCCTTTCCATCGCTAGTGCCGCGCTCTACCCAGTGAACCTCACAGAATCAATAAGACAGAGGGAGGGAGAGAGCCTGGGGTGAGGAGGACTGAGAGACAGAGAGAGCAGAAGGACAGAAAGAGGGTGTGTTAGATACTGAGGGGGGGAAAAAAGAATTTATTGGGGCAAAGACTGTCAAAAACCATAAGAGCAAGCTGCAGAAGTAAGTATCCAGCTGGAAGTTAAAGGCACAGCAATAGAAATCACAGTTGAGTGGATGAGCCATGGCTGGTCATTATACATCTCACCACCAGCCTATCCTGTCTATTATTATCGCTCTCATTTTAATGCGGATTGTCCTCAAGCTATGATCCATATTTGATTTTTGTAAGTTATTCAATTCAATCCTGTCACCTGAATGTCTGCATGATTCATCCAAACCACAGAATCAGCAGGCAGTTATGTTATAGATTATATACACATTTTAGGCCACCACGAGTGTGTGTGTGCGTGTGCGTGCGTGTGTGTGTATGTGTGTGTGTAAAATCGTGCATGTTTTGTGACATAAAGATAATGAAGAAAGTATTAACTGGTTTACACTGACTTTCGGTCAAAGAAGCTCCTGGATTAATTTACTGCTGTGCGACAAGAAGATTAGTAGCAGTCTCACCTCTGTGTCCAGTACTTAGCATACTACTAATGCTTTTGAGAAGATGCTAGAGAGAAAGCAACCAGCACTGTCCATTAGACACGCACGTTGTGCTAAAGGGTTCGGACACACACAGGTGAAACTGCGACCAACATTCTCATCACACTGAAGTAACTTGATCAAAGAGCTTATTTGTACTCCTTTATTTTCAGAAGAGTCCTGGAGTTTGTTTCTAATGTGATTCTTTATCCAACCAATTCTGTCATCTACAATTACAAATCAGGGTGTCCGTTACAGGCTGTATGTATATGTATATACGTGGGTACCAGTAAAACTAAAACTGTGTCTCAGCTATGGAAATAATGTAATGGATATCTTATGGAGTATATTCGATGCTTTTATGTGACATCTGACTCTCAAGGCAGGAGTCAAGGGACCCATAGATTCTTGGAGGAGAAATTCGCCTAAGTACCAACTGAGGCCATCTTAGAACTTCCTAATGTCACCGTGTGATTTATGTGGACAAAATGTCCACCGGGAGGTAGCGGGGAGAAGAAGAGGTAGGTTGGTTGGTGTGGGGGGTTTAGGGGCTGAAATATTAATGTATGGGAAGGGGAACATGTGGAATGTGTGTTGCCGGAAGTGTGAATAATTGATGGAGCTTCCCTTTTATAAAGTGCTTGAGATGTCCCATGCTTGGTAGTCTAATGCCGGTAACATGGTATAAGATTTTACTTTTTTCCCCTCCACTGTCTGACTTGCAGAGGCAGTGGCACCGACAGTGAGAAGACACCTTTCGTGACGTAGGATGTCCCTAAACACAAAATCTCTACAGCGTCAGATTCACAACTTGCATCCAAAACCCACAGAGTTAATGGTTACTAATGTTTCCACAGAGAAATAAAGGTGTTCTTAGCCCAAGGAAAGAAATAATCCTAATTGAAAGTAAACAGTGGGATCATTATTCTCTCTGAACATGCCTCCTCCGCTTTATATCTTTTCAAATTGGAATAAATGGAGGGTAAAGGACAATTTTCAAGACTGGGTTTAGTGGTGCTGATGTGTGTGTGTTGGGGGAGTACTCGAGTACTCACTCATTTTTATCGCATTCTGTCATGCCTACTTACACACTAGCGTGCCATGATGCTTTTACGCTTTTTACAAATGGGTGCCCAATGTTGGCCTGCCACTAATATCACCCCATTCATTCATTCATCGATTCATTCATATGCAGAGAATATGGTGACTTGACAATGGCTGAGGGGGTAATGAGATATAGCATGACAGTATTGCATGTGGCTGTGGCACTGCAGAGAGGATTACAGTCCATCATATCTGATCTGAGACTGTTAGATCCCAATATTGAATTACGGACCCTCAGGGGTCCCTGGTTCCGTTATCAATTTGCAAACGGATAAAGCAGAATGGGAGGGGGGATTTGTGGCTTTGTGGCAGGTTTTGGTGGGTTGTTATGAATCTAATAACAGCCAATTTTTGTCCAAGGGACAAGAAGTGGCAACTCGACTGCAGTGCCATGTCCTATTTAGGTATTATGGCGCTTGAGTTCTTCCCTATTCAGTTGGATATGAGGTCCCATTTTGGAGGGATTACAGCTGTAGTGGCTGCATAAAGCCTTCATTAACCATTGGTAAAACTTATTCATGGCCCACAAATCCTTTTAAGGCAACATTTCACACTGTATGGTTGTACTGTAGGTTATGAAAGGAATACACTGTTTAGTAGTGTCAGACGTAAAGACGGATATGATGTGATAGGATATATTTTTGAGGTTCCTTAAAGTTCCACCAGTTAAAGACCCCATGAAATGGCATCTTTACTTCCTGGGTTTGATGCATTTCCTGTGGAAACAGGATGTTGGGGTGGGACATAATGCAGTGAGGGATCATTCAAAAGTCTAAACCATATGAGTCAGGGAGAGAAATGCAATTATATTTGATGGGAGGCGTGCGGAGGGGTGGGATTGTTCAAAAATCTGATGGTTTTATTGGTTACGCCTACTAGTGCAGCATGATGTCCCCATGAAAGATACTCTGTTTTCCAGGAAGTAAAAGTAATGGGAGTTCATTTCATGGAGGACTTTAATTTGAATGACCAATGCCTATTCAAATAGATATTCAAGTAACAATTCCCACAAAAAATGACCTCAGACTCCACATTCCACATTCTTCAAGTAATTTGAAATTTGCATGTATCTCGTTGGCATGAGAATGAGACCCTGACTCTAAAGTGTCACTTAGACAGCGTTGCATCAATTCCCCTGAATTTCTCTATAGCCAGACTTACCCTGATTATTGAAGCATGGAAAGAGGTTTAAGTCACGACTTCAAACTGAGGTATGCGCCGCATGTGGAACGTGTTCTCGCACTGGCCCTGCTTAGCACGTAGCATCTGGGTACATGACGAGCCTGCAGGGAAGTGTGGATTGCGGAGGTTGCAGCAGTCGGATTGATTCACTGCAATGTGTGGCCTGCTGCCACCCCCAGTGACGGGAAATGTGCCATGGAGCCCTGGTTGAGATGGAGAGGCTCTGTTGTGGCGTGTGGAGGTGGAGGTGGAGATGGAGGTCACCTCTCTCTCTCTTCCCTGTCATCCATATCTCTATACTTAGTTTCACCGTTTTTCCTCTCATCCCCTTGTCCTTTTTTAAACACACCGTCCTCCGTCTATATCTCTCTTCCTTCCTCTCACTTCTCTACTTATTTTTTTACTTTGTGGGGTTCCTTTACTCACCACACACTGCTGACTCCAGTGGCCAGTGAGAGCTCTTATCTTATACTGAGAAGTATACTGAAAAGATACTTAAGATAATCATTCCCCACTTACCACCACCTCCTCTAAAAATTCATAAGGAAAATATGACTTAGAACAAAGACTGTTACATTTTTTATCAGTTGTCAGTGTGGGACTCTCACATCCAATGTGTCTGTAGTGAGTCATTGAACTTAAAAAGCCTTTATGTTATACCTTACTACTGTATAGGTGTAATATTCTTTGTCATTGCTTTCCATGACACCTCAGTGCCTTGCATAATCATTTCTATTTCGCACCTTATTATACATGTCAAATGGGATGATTACACATAGCAAATGATCCAGCTGCATTTTTTTTCAATACATCTGTTATTTTGTGGAGCACTACACTATGATAATAATATACAATTTGCCTAGGAATATACACTTGACATGGGTTCACAGATTAGCAACGGCATATTTGGTTGTTTGGAGTATCTGGGCATATATGCAACATCAGATTAATCATCATACATTGAAAAATGGCATAATGCCCTTTGTTAAGTTATAGCAGATGCCATTATTTTCAAACATGGTATCAAAAGCCTCAGATGTGCTGATCGCAACATTGATGAACAGAGAGAGAGAGCTAGAGTGGAAAGGGAGATGGAGACCGGGATCGAGCAAGGTCCTCTCATGTTATTTTTCCTGGGGGCGTGCACAGCCTGTCTCATGCGGTAATCCATGCATGGTAAAACCTTATCCATGGGGATAATGTCAACTCACTCCCGAAGATAACAAGACAAAAGCCCCTGCCTCGCGCTCACTCCAGAGTGTGTTTCATATTCCTCTAATCTGCCATCTTACATGGCTCTCTTCTGTAGATTTGTTGCCCGAGCTTGCCGATTAACACACACACACACACACACACACACACACACACACACACACACACACACACGCTTTGGACTGTGTTGCTTTCCACTGTTGCTTGTTACCAAAATACACAAGAAATAGTTTTATTTAATTTCAACAAGACCAGGTAACCACTTTGTTTTTTTGTTTGAGTCAACACAATTTATCAAAAATATATGGTTAAAAAATGCCAGTTACACATGGATTGCATGGAACAGCGGCAATTGCTCACACTAACTCTAGGCAGTAAAGTGTGCAGTCAGTGGTGCCACAGTTGTTATGTTACATCAGCACTGGAAGCATCAGAGAGTGAACTAATTGCCAGCCTTTGTGCTAGCCAGTGTTAAATATCATTATCATCATTATTGCTAGCCAGGACTGAAGCAACCCAGATGTTTCTAATATTTGACACTCATAGTAAGTTGACTGAGCAGATGTAAGTGGAAAGTTACATAGCCTGCTGTGCTGATTAGTTAATTGGCTGATTATCAAATCCAAGAACGGCAAGTCGGTACTTGTGTCCTTGTGGAGAACGTTCTTCCTAAGTTGTCTTGGACAGAACAACCTTCTCATGAAAGTAAGAACAGAGAAACTTCCTTACAGTTTGAGATGGACTGTGTGGTTCATGCCGCGCGCGTGATTAATTAAAGGTCCCATATTCTACACTTTCCAGTGTTTTATTTTATGTCTTGAGGTCCATTAAAAGCTGTTTGTGTGGTGTCATGTACCAAAAGCACTCTCAATCCATTTTTACACGTTCATTTTCCAGCATCTCTCTGAGATGTCAAGAACAGGCTGTTTCTGTTGCTGTGTCTTTAAGGCTCATTAATATTAACGACCCCTCTGTTCTGATTGGCTAACCATTTCAAGAGTGAAACATGAGACACCACAGACCCGGCAGCTACAGGCAGCGACAGGTAGGGTAACTCTCCGGTAAAAAACAATGTCAACTGCTCAACTGTTTTGAAAAAAGACTTTCTTAGCCTATTATTTCTTACAAAAATGATAATGAGCAAACCTTTGTGACACCACAAAGTTACAAAAGCCCAAATGGCTCGTTTAGAGGCTCAGTTTTCTAATATGGATTGTGTGGATTTAGTTGGCTACTGTGTGTTTTGATACTTTCACGATGTTTAGATAGCACATCCAACTCCATTATAATCAAAGAGGCAAGGGAAATCCTGTTTTCCACGATATGGGACCTTTAAGACACACAGCTGTTAATTTTCCCACCTGTTAACTGGCTCTGTACTGCAGATCACAGCGCTGCTCGGACGTGATGCGCCGTTGTCGCAATGATTCTTGGGGCTTTCAATTTGTTCTCATCGGTCAAGTCACCATCCGATGCATCCTCGATATTCTGAGGGTGGCAAGGAAATTTCCGGGCTTTCTATCTGTCTTCCGTCCTGTCATGCTTTTGTTTTGGAATCATGCTTCAGTGGTTAGATATTGGTTAGATAAAACGCATCATGGAGGACACAAGAATGCACAAGAACGCATACTGATAATCAGCCTTAAAGGTCTCTGTCATACCCTTTTAACATGTGTGTGGAGCAGTGCAATTGTCAAATAACACAATACAAAAAGAACAAAAGATGCTCTAGGGACATTTGGCAGTGTAGCTCAGGCCCCAAAGTGGCCAAAACCACCCAAGGCTGAAGAACACTGATTCTTCACCAAACTCAACGGGCATGCATCGCATTCACACCCAATCCGTCAGACAACACAGTGAATTATATATTGAAAGTTCCCCCCCCGAACATCCTGGCAGAGACATCTTTCTCTCTCTCTTCCATCTGATGTGCTGCATTGAATCATTGATAGGACATTCTCAACAACAGTGCTCCTTTCCATAAAACACCTGTCACAGGCAGGCTGAAAGGAATACAAGCAGAGCAAGACGTGGAAACTGTTTTGATGTATTGAATAGTGAGTATGCGGCAAAATGACGCATACTGGGCCCCTTGTATCCAAGTAGTGCTAGTGGTAGGATGTGTACTGCAGTACATGTTAGAGCACTTTGAAACTGGAGTTGTTCAACATGATAGCTGGAGCACTATCACTTGGCTGCTGTTAAGTGATCACCGCATATAGATTGTGATATGGTTGTTCTCAGCTGTTAAACTGAGTTTGCATCCAATTCCCAACTCTTTAAAAAATAACCGCTAATGAAAACTAGCAATTTTCATCAATGTCATCATAGTGTATGATGATGAAAGAACACCAGCAACTGAGCGGCATTCTCCCTAATTGGCTTTTTACACTCTCGTATGTCCTCTACTGTGATGTGCCAATAATTACCTAGGAAATGGAAACACCAAACCCTACCATGTTTTTTTCCATAACAGCTATTAATGGAATGAAATCAAGGTCTCGGTGGACGTGAGACGCTGCCGTTCTAGGTGCTAATATGTGCTACTCTCTCTGCCATCAAGTGTACTCTTTGATCCCTGCTGGAGTCCGGGTTGCCTCAGGGATATGATAGAATATTTTATTACAGTTGTGGGAAAGCAATTGGTGGGGTCGCCTCAGTCAGTGGGTTTTGTCCTCACTCCCTCATAGTAACATTAGCTTTAAAGCTTAAGCTGAGTATGACTATGTTGCATGTTGCTACCCCTCTCTCTTTTTTTGTGTTTTCGTGTGTGTGGATGGGGATGGGGGTGGTTACTAGAGACGAGGCTGACATTCTAGCCAGAGAGAGACTGCGGCTTTACAGAGAATAATGAAGATTAAACTGAGATCAGGTAGTGGGAAGATTGGAGGGTCAGTGTGTAAGACCGATGTATGGAAGGGAGGAAGGAAGCAAGGTGAGATAGATGGAGGTAAGAATAGATGGATTTCCCATTTCTTGGAAGTGCAATCCATCCGATTAAAAGAACCCAGAGACCCGGCACATTTCTCTGAGCGGCCCGGTCAAGGCTGGCACAGATAAGGAAATGAAGCACAAGGCACAATTCACGTTTGCTTGAGAGCTAATATGCAGGTGGTAGAGGGTTTGCGTGACTGGGTTTTAAGTCGTTATGTTTGGGAAAGAAAATAGCACTCCTCACCACGATCATTATATGCTCTTTGTAGGGTTTCACATTTTTAAAACTCAAAGCGAAATTGTTTGGGTTTAATGAGGTAAGAGTGTTCACCTTTTAAAGGAAAATAGCAGTGTAATTTTACTGAAAAGTCTAAGCCCACTGATGTATTTGCATAGTCAGAACATAGAACATCATGTGCACTGCAGTTTTTCCTATCACACATTTAATGGGGACTATTTTCACTTTTTCCATTATTGCGCACTGTTACGTACTTCTGGTGGTAGTGAAGAGGCAAATGAAACTTAAAGTAGTGTTGCTGGAGACGAGCAATGGTCTCTTCACATTCAATTCTGGCAGAATGGAACTACTTTTGATTCAACTGCAGTGACTTTGGCTTTATAAAATCATGTCAGGAAAAAATACAGTACACGTGTTATTTAAAATGATGGATTACTTTCGTCAAGGCAGCGGTATGTCTCTGTAAGCTGTTTGTAATGTATTGTTGAAAACAATGGTAGCCTATGACTTCTGGGAGGTAGGGCAAATCTGCAGTTGCTTCTGACTGTGGCAAATACATCCATGGGTTTAGACTTTCCATGAATATTAATTGCGATAGGAAACAAATAAAATTCCACTGGTATTATCCTTTAAATAGAAATCGTTGCCAAGCAGTTACCTGTTAATCATCACAATTCACCCCGAGAGCCTTTTCTCTCCACTCGTAGTCCCCGATTTGCAGCAGCAGCATTGTGATGAAGTGAAGGTGAGTAATGTGGGAGGGTGTAGCAAGAAAGCATTTGGTTTGAGTCGGAGTACAGAGGGTTGGCAGATAAGCGCCCCCCCACCCCCTTGATCCACCCAACTGTCCTCCCTCCCCTGAACACACAAGCCTGTGCTTTTGCTTTAGGTCAAACCTAGGGCAAGGCCATCAAACACTGGGCATAAGTCAGAAAATAGACCCGTACTTGTGCTTTGGTAATCCATAACAGCTGGTGTGTGTGTATATGCTGTATGTCGTGTGTGTGCACATGTACGTGTGTTTGTGTGTGTGTGGAGAGAGAGAGAGGGGGGAGATAGCTAGGCCAGATGGGTCCAGCTGTGGATCTGGTGGCCTAGATAAAGGCTAGATGGTAGCCACCACCTTCATGAAGTGCCAGCAGAAAATTTAGAGTAGGCGTTAAAGCTTGAAGGCTCAGTGGACCCAAATTGTCAGGCGAGGCACAGCAGCTACTTTCTTCACTGGAGGTGTGGTAAGCCCCATTTCCTCCATCAGACAGTACATTTCCCTAACTACATGAGCTGATGAAGCTAATCTGATGAAGAAAGATAAAATAGATCACCTCACTGGGCCTTCTATTTGTAAGAATGATAGTTGCATTTTAGGCTAAAATCTGAAGACATGAAATAAAGAAATGTATCCATAAAATGTGACTGCAATTGTTTTTTCATACTGAAGACTGTATATATGTTTGTTGTATCTTATGTTTATTATGTTCTAAGCACAGTTATTCATTGATTGATAATTGAGGACCCTGGTTGTTTATACTGTATATGGGTCACTTTCACTAGGGAAATAGAAACACTGAGGAAGGCCAAGGGCTGAAACGTGTACGTTGCTGTTGCTGCTGTGCAAATTAAAGATATACTGTATATATAGTTTAGAATCAGAAGACACCATCACAGCTTTGATTGATGAATGAGAAAATTGTACTAGTGTCTGTGATGCTTTTAGACATGGGGAGCTGTTTCAATGATTTCGGATTTGGCCAGACTGCGCATGCTGACCAGTGTGGCCATTTCAGAACACCTCACCACACAGCCCACTCCCACATAAACACTTAAATGGCTGTTCTGAAAGAAGAGGTGGAGAGCCAGTGTTGGCCTGACGAGAGGGAGGCGAGGCAGCTAGCCTCTGTCCTTTTCCAGGGGACTCTAGGACAGAGAGAGCCTTCACCAGCGCCCCAGGGAGAGGAAAGACAGATTAATGCAGAGGCCTTTAATATTTCAGATGAAAACGTATTACTGCTCTCTTGCTCTTTCTTTTCTCTCTCTCTCTATCTCTCTCTCTCTCTCTCTCTCTCTCTCTCTCTCTCTCTCTCTCTCTCAGAAAAGTGGGCCTCCCTCTCTCTCCCCCGCTCTCTCTCTCCCTCTCTTTTTCTCTCTGGCTAGAAGCGTGAGTGTGTCTTGCTGAGGGGAAGAATCCCCTGTCCAAAGCTTTTCTGTCTACTCACTGTGACAGCAACTGGTAGACCAGCAAGAGACAAATCTATATGAATGTAGGGGCGTAGTATGTGTGTTTGTGTGTGTGTGTGTGTGTGTGTGTGTGTGTGTGTGTGTGGTTGTCTGTGTGAGTCTCTCTGTTGGTGTGCTTGCACCCAAGGCTCTTGACCTTGCGATCAACTCTTGCTGTCAGTCTATCTATGCCAACATGCTATATATGTCCACATGGATGAGATATAGTTCCATCCACTCATGTCTTATTTCTGTGTGATTAAAACCTCTCCAAGCAACACCGCACCAAGCAACACTTCAGGAGCAGCCTCCGTCTTTAAGTGTCAGAAAATCCATTGTGATCACATTTTTCATCTCATCCAGTGGCATCTATCATCCTGGCTTAAGACAAAAGATTCACCAGTGGACATATATCATATATTACAGCATGCATATGTGTCCAGCGTGCCTGCTGGCAAGTAAATCCAGCCTAAGAGGATTAGGACAGAAAAACTCGTCCCACGTGTGTGTGTGTGTGATGTGATCAGGCCACATATACGTGAGCTTCATGAATGTAGGCTTATGGGGTGTTATAAGGCACCTCCTAGAGGATTGATGGACTTTGTAAGCTTTTAGTGAGTTCTGGGAAAAATCTCAAAATGCATACTATCCTATTGTCTTATCTAATGCGTTTTGTTTATGTACACTACTAGTTAAAAGTTTGGACACACATTTTTCTTTATTTCTTACTATTCTCCACATTTTAGAATAATAGTAAATACATCAAACTATGAAATAACACAAATGGAATTATGCAGTGACCAAAAATGTGTTAAACGAATCAAAACTATCTTATATATTAGATTCTTTAAAATAGCTGCCCTTTGCCTTGATGGAAAGGCAAAGGCTTTGGAAATAAATGCATACATAGGCATCAAATTCACTATTTATATTTGTCTAAAAAACACATTTCAAGCATTTAAGCATAAGCCTTTACAGCAAAATGGCTTTAAGATAATGAAAAACACAGTACATTCAATCAGGTGTGTCCAAACTTTTGACTGGTAGTGTTTATTCTGATTTGCTTTTTTTTTTTTTTTTTCTCAATGTACTAGTTTTTCTTGATAGTTTTGACACAAAAGCAAAAACATGCTTTCCATTATATGCTGTCAATGTCATTTATTGATCCATGTAGGGCGATTGCCTTTTTGCTTGCCAGTCTCCAGGGAGGTCAGAGCACAATATCAGTTACAGAGCTGCACCCTCGGACCTGGTATGTATTCAATGTCTTGCTCAAGGACACTTCAGCAGGGTGGATGCTTACGGACAGAGGGTCTTGAACCTAGATCCTCCGATTCAAGGACAGTCTCTCTAACCACTAAATCACGCTGCTGCCCATTCATCCAGCCATCCATTTTCTCACTGCTGTTCAGTGTCAGGGTCGTGGCAAGCAGAGCAGCCCAGACATCCTTTTCCCCAGCAGCTTCCTCCCAGGCCAGCTGGGAAATGTAGTCCATCCAGTGCATCTTGCCTGCGACCCTGGGTCTCCTCCCAGTCGGCCCAGTAAACGTCCAAAGGGAGGTGCCCAAACCGCCCCTGCTGCACCAGTATTTTTTTTTTCAATTCAGGAGCTGCTGGCAGGTTGATTCGGCGCTCATGTTTTTTCTTCTCATAGTGTTTAGTTGATGCATACTGTTTAAGATGTCATTCTTCATCTACCTCCACTCTCGGGGCCCGAGGCTGTTGGTTGGAGAATGACGCTCTCTCCCTCCCTCCCTCTCTCCCTCCGCAGCTGCACAGATCATTCACACACACACACACACACACACACACACACACAAACAGATACAAACACGAATGCACACCTAGGCACACTGAAACACACATTTCTCTCTCTCTCTCTGTCTGTCTCTCTCTCTCTCTGTCTCTCTCTCACACACACACACACACACACACACATTGCTCTGCGGTTCATCTCCCCAGAGGTCTCCTGCCTCTCTCCAAGCCAAACAGTGTGCTAATGTGCTGATGTGTTTGACACACGCCCCCCCACTCCCCTCCAGTTCGCTGTTGTTTCTCTCTCTTTCTCTCTCTCTCTCTCTCTCTCTCTTTCTCCTATATCACTTTTCTCATAGCTCACTCCCTGTTCCCTCCCCCTCTATCTTGAAAATACACACACATGCATGCAGACACATACTCACACACAAACACACTAATCTGTAATGCCAAAGCAGAACTCATGGTCTGATATTCTCTATAATTAAAAGTAGGCCCAAACAATTGAGATAATGAACATAATGAAAATGTAATGAAGCTCCTTTTACCAGCTACTGGAACCTGAGTGCAAGGTGCAATCTCAATTGTCAGTGATTTAATTGGAATTAAGAATTAGAGTGTTTATGTATGGAGGCTTCAAGTAAGCATAGATTGCAAGACACTCAAGCATTCGGCGCGTTTGTCTTCATAGCATATTAAATATATATACGATTTTTACCACCGCTGCTGTGGGATTTCACAATTTAATGAAATGTCAATCACCCAAGCGGAGTTGTTTTCAGCCACTTGTATTCTGTGTGCCGTCCATGGTGGTAAAAATACATGCCTCCATTATGGCCGCGGACCCGAGGCGCCTGAACACCGCGCCGCTTGGCTGTTTGGTGGAAAAAAGCGCATCCTTTTCAGAGCGAAGGACCAAACTAGAGTGACACAGAGAATCTGCAGAGAATCAACTGAAGTTACAGGGAAAGTGACAGCAAAAGGTATAGTTTATGGCTATAGATTTCACAGTTTACATAAACATTCATATAGCATCTTCTAAGTTCTTGAACAGCAATAAATGTGTGCTAGAATTAGTTTTGTCATCAACAGTCATTTTATTTCTTAGTTGCAAACTTTGCCACTTTCAATATTTCTATTTACCTAACCTTTATCCAATTAAGAACAAATTCTTGTTTACAATGTTATTTTTATGTTAGGGTACATGTTTCTGTTTCGAAAGTAAAGGTCTTGGATAGCAGTAAATATGTACTTAATTAATTATGTCATCAGCTGTCATTTTATTTATTGCAAGTCTACCCCCCCCCCCCCCCCCCCACCCACACACACACACACACACACACACACACACACACACACACACACACACACACACACACACATCCACCCCCCACCCCTTCCTTGCCTCTGCTGCTGAAACATTTCCTAGGGGAAACACTGCAGTCACACTTCATTTAATGTTTACTTCTATGCCCTATACATAAATAAATAAATACTTAGACATATAGTCTTATGGTATATGCATCCATCTGCACAGTTATGTAACCATTAGCTTGCTTCTTTGTCCAGTGTTATCTTTTCATCAAAGCCCTTTGCAACCTGTTATTTTCTTGGCTATCTGGCTACAATACCTCTTGGACTATTATTCCTACTTTGTTACAGTAATGTGTCTCTGGTAACATTGGTTTGGTAATAGTTGGTTGGTTGGTTTGGTTTCACAGTTTTGACGATTTCATATTTACTGTAATACTACTGCCTCAGCTGCTCCGTGTGACTTACCATTACTTACAACTGCTACCGCTATATCTTGCTCTCTTCTTGAAAATCAAGTGGGTCTGTCCAATAGGTGTAAGTGCTAAAAGTCAGGGAGCTGTCCAGTGCTGAAAGTGGAAACTTGAACATGGGCAGCTACACCACTTAGCTCTCAGAGGTCAGTGAGAGTGAGCAGAGATGGGGTGCAACAGGATTCATGAAACAAGATGCGGAGAGGCAGAGAGACACAGAGAGCAAGTGGCCAGGAAAGAGAGGGAGAGCAGGAGGTGAAGACAGAAACAGAGCACGAGGAATGGAGGAGAAAATGGGGAATGGAGCGAAGAGAGTATCATTCTCAGTTACACTGTTTCACATGGTGGAGCCCCTCTTTAAAAGGCCAATTACTCTGTAATAGTCCTAGACTGACTAGGTGATTTCTCACTGTGCTGAGTGGAATGGCAGAGCAGGAGTGGAGTCAGTCCAGTGGAGAGACCCAATCATCATGGCACTGGAGTGAAGGGAGTCAAGGGACGTGTGTGTGTGTGTGTGTGTGTGTGTGTGTGTGTGTGTATACTTGTGTGTGTGTGTATACGTGTGTGTGTGTATATAATTGTCACTATTCCCCAGCATTCATTATTGAATTTGACCTTCAAGCAGTACAAGCATCCTTCAATAGTATTGAAATGTGCTGTATGTGTGTGCCTGCATGCCTGTGTATGAAATAACCCTCACTGGGGATAAATTATGGGTCCTTCTCTGGTAGGGTTCAATACAACAAACTGAGAGACCATAAAAGAGGCCAGGCTTAATTAATCACTTCCAACAATTCAGGAAGTGGATTTTTTCCAAATGTGAAAATTGAAAATCTTTCACCATAAAAATATCTTACATTATAGAGTCTATAAAGAAATAGTGTGCCATTGCATAAGTTACAGTTTGAATTTAATGTGAATTTAGTAATTAAAAAAAAGCTTAGATCAACCCGTGATTGACAGCTATGATAAAGAGCGGTTCACTGTCACCTTCATCATCACCGTCTACCCACTGAATCATATCCCCTCTGCTCCAAAAAATCCTTTATTAATATCTTATTTCATTTCTTTTTGTAGTACTTCCTTCTTGTCATTCTGTCATTCTTATCTAGCAATATTCCTGTGATCATTGTGTGGTGGCACTGTGGCCCTGACCCTTGCACTCCTTACTTTTGGTTGTTTGTACTCTGGGGGATCTAGGACTATTAGCTTGTTCTACTCTTGCACTCTGGATAAGAGCATATATTATGCCTGTAATATAAATGTAAATGGCTGTGAGAGGTTTTTTTAGGTGCTATATGACATAGCGGCCACCCATCCTGACAATCAAAAGCTTATAGTCTCATAATATGTCCGTTGGCTGTAGCCTAACTTTTCAAAATGGCCTCTTTTGTACCCTCAAGGACAGATCATTTTGACAAATTCATTTTGATGTTGGAAGCAATTGTGCATCTTTGACGAATATATAAACATGCATGTAATACGTGGTAAGCTGCAAACTATTTGGCTGTATGAAACCAAATTCAAAAGCCAAATACAGCTTATTGTTTACTTAAAACAATGCATCCTACTCCAATCAATAATTGAAAGATGATTTTTTTCATACAGTGTGAGGATATATTTATCAGTGAAGACCTGCATACTGAGTTTAACATAATTAGCATTAATGCAACTTTGGGATAAGTAAATATAAACAATTAAAAAGTCCAATGAGGCGTCACACATCTCAATATGGTTTCAGAATCAATAGATATAGACAATCAAAAAGCAGCCAATCAGGAAAGTGGGAGGGGCTTAAATGACATCACCAATCAATAGGATACTAACTCCTGAGTCCGACGAGTCATCACTGCTGTCAATGCGACTCTAGGATCAATTGAAATAGAAAATCATGGCAAACTTTCTTGAGTCTGACAAGCCATTGCTCATGCCAAGCCAACTTTGGGATTCACAGATATAAACAGTTAAAGATCTCAATGCGACTTGGGGATCAATACATTTAGATGATCAAAATAAATCCAATCAGGAAAGGGGGAGGGGCTTAAATGACATCAACAATCCATAGGAAACTCTCTTGAGTCTGACGAACCATAATTCATGTCAATGTGGCTTTGGTATCAATAGATACAGACGATGCACAAATGTTGTTCAGCTAATTGGGAAAGAGGGAGGGGCTTACATGACATCACCAATCCATAGGACACTCTCTTGAGTCTGACGAGCCATCACACATAGATGATCACACATCTCAATGCGATTTCAGGATCAATACAGCCAATCAGGAAAGGGGGAGGGGCATAAATGACAATCAATAGGAAACTCTCCCCCGAGTCCGACAAGCCATCACTCATGTCAGTGGGAGTTTGGGATCAATAGATATAGATGATGAAAATCAGCACAAAAGTGGAAAACTGACTGACAGATCGACAGACCAACCTAGACTAGCTGCTGGTCACAGTGAAAAAATATTACACATTGTATGGATTACACTTAAGTTCGTACCTCAATAGACCAAAATCAGTAGACGTGAAGAAGGGAAATGATATAGAACATGTGCTGCTTTTATTTCCTTGATAGGCTTGAGTGTCGAATATGAAAAATGAAATGTCAGAATCGAATCGCTTGATTGTTGCTTGAAGATATAGGGCATGCTTAAAGCACATGACGCAGAATTCCCTTCCCGTCCAGACCGACTTTAATGGTTCCTCCTCTGTGGTTCCCTTTTAAAGCCAACTTACCATCAGCTAATGGCTGCGTATGAATGTTTAAACACATATGGATGGGATCAAAGATTTTAGATGTGCGTGACAGCACACATTCCCTCTCCTGTGGCCCTCGCTGGCCTCGACCAAAGATCCTTGAGTGAAGGCATGCAGAAACGGCCAGATGACACTGCTGCTGCATTAGGACTGTGTGTGTGTGTGTGTGTGTGTTTGTGTGTGTGTGTGCACTCAGAAGAGGAGTGTGGAGAGAGGTATGATGGAGGTGGCAGGAGGAAGAACTCGCTTGCCGGTGTTGTTTGTTTTCACGCCTTGCAACCTGCCAAGATCGTAATTTAAGATGATACAAATGCATTGCATGCGGAGCGATACAGGAGGCTGATTTCTAGTCCAAGACTGAGAGAGGCTTGAGCTGCCAAAATTGGACTCCCCCCAAAGCATACACGGTTCGGTAAATATTAGGGAAGGCCAGCCTCTTTGTGTGTGTGTGTGGGAGTGTGTGTGTGTGCACACTTGTGTATCTGAGCATTTACCTATCTGCGTATGCACATTTAGTATCGCATATTGGTATTGGTCTGTAAGAATGATATTCAATTTCTAACCTATGTTCAACTGTCACATTTTTGCCTTACTTTACTCTCCAGCACTGTGCATGCCTGAGCGTCCATTTTGCATCGCTCTGACTTTGGGGATTGATCGTGCATTAGCAGTAGTGGACAGTACCGTGTTTGTGTCCTTGTGCATATATGCTGCAGTTTATTTGTGTGTGTGAAATGTGTGGTTGGTGTGTGCTCGTACGGTGAGTGCACGCGCGTGTGATTATATGATATTTTGTTTGTGTATGTGTGTGGACGCGCATGCAGGCGCACTGGAGAGGCTTGTAATATATTAGCGTTGCAGCCTATCACTCTCCTCCCTAAAGCCTCCAGTGACAAGTGAAGGCCCCTGCCGCTGTTTGTGCTGCACGGGCATGAAAAGAGAGAGCCCAGGGAGGCTGCAGACAGACAACACTGTAAAAAAAAGGCAGGATAAGAAACAGTACGAGTCCTTTTTAAAAATTAAATGCAATGTAGAATTTACTTGCAGCTGGACACTCATTTGCCCTCATTTGAAGTGTGAATGTTTTGCATCATGTTTTGCAACAACTGTACAACATCTAACGTCTAATGTGTAGTCCGACTTGCAGTTCTTGGATAATGAGATGTGAAAACATATCTTGTGAAAACTTATAACAGATTTATCTCTTCGTCTGAGGGATTCTTTTGGGGATGAGCACTCTCAAAGACTTATTTCTCTAGCCCTCAAATTCAATGGATCTTTGATTTGTGGGCAAATCTTGTGCACAGTGGCGCTATCTAAAATGTTCAATCCATGATGCGAGAAACCTAATATGAGGATGATGGAACTATTATAGATGCAAGGCTATCCGGCCAAGCCGCTTCATGTTTTCTCACCCTCTTTCATTCTTTTAAAGCAATGCTTCTCTTTGGTATAGTATGCATTCGCCTCAGAAGTGTAATAATATTGTCTTTCCCAGGTTTTTAATGTGATTTTGAATGGGTTTTGTTTTTCTACAGACTGGAAATTTTATTTTAACACATGAGCGAGTGGAGAGTAGAGAGACAGTATGTTGCTTTTAGATATCACCTTTCTCTTTTACTTCCAGTTTTTGCTGCTAGCTATTGAAGTCTTGGCTGCAAAAATATTGTCTAATTCATATTCCTCATAAATACTGATCTTTATATCCTGAATATTGACAATATTGACAGTAAGAATAATCAAATTGATCAAATACTAAAAGAGGTTTTTTTTCTTTTATTAAAAATAGCAACTTTCCATCAAAAATATAATATTAGTCGGGACTGGTAATGTTAATGGACACCTACTATCCTTTGGGAATGTTTTGTCGTTATCATGCACATAGTGAAAAGGATGCACACAGCAGACAAGCAGACAGTTAGCTTCCAGAGTAAATGTGTCCAGATGTGATGGAAACAGTTAATACCTCTAACCATCTTTTGTTGCTGTCATAAAGTGACATTTGGTGCAGCGATAGCAAAATTGTCGAAACAGATCAGTGCAGTGGACCAACTAGATTTCACAAGTCAAATCAAGCTGGTTTGATGCATCAGTTACATGTCCTCATTGCTAAGCCTGGGGCCACTGAAGTGGAAAAATGCATTGCACCTATTCCTCTGTTTGTGCCACCCTCCAGCAAGTCAATAATATTCCAATTGCTCACAGTAAATGCAAAACGAATGATGTCAATCGGAGCGGTGAGACAGGGCAGCCCTGACTGGGGCTTTAAATTGAATCTTTCCAAATCCCCCTTCCTTTTTCGCCTGAGCTTTGTAAACAAACACTAGTTGCATATTGTCTAATCCAGGATTAGATTCACCTGTAATTGGGCCTGTGTGGACTGAGTTAACTGTGAAATTGGTCTTCAGCGAGGTGATGCCACCTGATCTGTAAGGGCCAATCATGTGGGAAACACAGTGATGAGTCTCTAGCAAGATGGGCAGACATAGAGCAATGAGCAATCTAGACATAAGAACCGAAAGGCACTCACATATGCTAATCGCATTGGCTGTTTTGTTATATACACAATAGATGCAATACACATGATGTGCAGGACCATAATTATCTCTGTCCACTCTAAATCCCTCATTGCCTTCCACAGCCTTCGGCGCATTGACAGTGGACTTTGGACTATGTATGAGGAAGTTGCGGCCACATTAGCTGCATTCATTGGTGCATTGGGGGGCAATCTCATAATGATGTTGAGTGGCAGCCATTACGGTTCTGGTGTGGTAATGGTAATAGTCCTGCTATTGCAGCAGGTGCTTACGGGGGTTATGAGCCCATTCAGGCCTCATCATTACAGAGCAGTTAAGGATTGAGAGGGGATTCGCTTAAATCTGAATGTGAGGCAATTTAACACATGGCATGCTTCATGTGTTGTTATCTCATTGGCTGTAGTAGCTTACATTTACTTCTCCTAATTCTGGCTGCTATTGATCTGCACTATTTCTAATACTGCTACTAAGCTGCTCACTAATGTTGCTCATTTTTGTGTAACTGGAATAAAAAAAACAAAACAGTTATTTGATAATGCTTTGTCTATTTTTGCATGGTTAGTATTTTGAATAGGTTTTGCCCATTATTTCAGTGTGTTTTGTTTTTGTAAACATTTTCACAAGCCCATTCCCAAGGGGTTTAAATCGCTGAGATTGTATTGTATGTATTCATATGATTTGAGCTGCCTCACCAAGGGAATGTGCCTCTAAAATCTCCTCATCCTCCATTCATTCTTTTTAGGAGTCCTCCACCAAAAGACCAATATGTTTTGCCACTGCAACATGCTACAATACTAGCTTGACATTTTATATCAGTTGTAGCCACTCGGCTCTGCCAGTTTATATCAATTGCAGCCATGTCTAACAGTATTAATTTCCAGTTTGAACAGTTGGAAATAGAGTGCACATCCGATTAGATTTGTTCTCACCACCACACAAGCACCCTAACAGCATCCTCAGGGTCATTTCTATTTGTGATTGTATTGAAGCCTACCTTAGTTTATGGAGGTGTTTAGAGCCTGTAATGGAGGCTTTGCTCCTGTCTGATTACAGTGATGATGTCTGTATGCTGTGCTTTGGTTGGCCTGCAGCCGGGGAGTGGCCCTACTAATCATATCACTTATGCCTCATTTCCATTCTGAAGTAATCCAGGCCATCTTAATGGGGGAGCACACATGGTAATTTATCCTCCCTCAGCTCCAGGGACAGTATACACATCATCTTTGAGCTTTGCCATCCTTGATTTCCTGCTATTGCTGCAGTTAGAATCTGAAGATGAATTGCTGCTGTCGCTCTGCAGGTTCTGGGTGGTGTGGATCTCTGAGGCTCTGAGGCTCAGTGCTAATGCCTTTGATCTGATTAACACAGAGATGTGGGAAATGATCAATACAATTTTTGCGATGCAGCCATAGTTTTCCGGATGTCTTGATCATGACTAGTTAGTATTTTAATATTGACCATTTGGCATAACAACAATAATTGACTAACTCATTCATTTCTCTCTTATTTCTCAATATTAAAGCATGTAGGCAAGTTTTAAATGAAATATTGTTTCCCCTTCATAAAACCAAGAGGAAACTGAGCTTTGGTATATGTCTTCTACAATCAGCAACAATGAGTATTAGATAGTATATCTTACAGTTCTGACAGTATAGTACAGTACAGTGTAGTATCCATAGAGATATAACACTATATCTGTGTTATATCTCTATGGTAGTATCTTACAGAAATATAGATAGAAGACAGAATATTGTGTGGCTATATTGAAAGGGACTCATATAGTGCACACTCATCTTGTGTGAATAATGCAAGACTTTCTTCAAAAAGACAATGTGTGCTTGTGAGAAAATATAACCAGCAAATCTGATCTTTCAGTGTGTGTTTTGTGTGTGTGTGTGTGTGTGTGTGTGTGTGTGTGTGTGTGTGTGTGATTTAATTTTTTTCCCAATACTTGAGTGACTTAAACAGCTAGTTTGTCTTATGGACTTCAAAGTTGTTGGTAAAAATGTGGAGGATTAATCTATCATCGCTTTGAGAACGAGGTTTTGTTTTTAGTGCTTTGCTATTTGGCGTGATGGTGTTGAGGGAAGCACTCCACACTACAGTTACATACCACACCTGCGGCTACAGACACATTACACTGGAGCTATACAGCTAAGTAATGTAATCTGTTAGGAATACACTATAACTGCGCTACAGATGCATTTTAGGATTGTATGTTATTGATGGGGAATGTGCTGCAAGTGGGTGCAGCTCAGGGAAATCTTTGTCGTTTCCCCGGTGTAAAGGAATGTTGACCATTCAGTCGTAGTACAGAGACAAAACCATAGCCTGTATGTGGCTATGAACATTTAATTGGTTCCAGCGATAACTGAGCGATGCAAATGGTCAAAAGGTGTGTAATTTCATTTTCTTTTAAATTTGAAATGGTAAGTGAATGGCTGAAATAATTATAATAATTCTTCCCATTTTTTGAGATTTTTAAAATGCAATTACATGAGACCATTTGTATGGCTTGGTAATCACTTGAGCCGTTTGCTATTTGTATGCTACAAATGAATGTTCAGAACTCTTCTGGACTCAGGGCAACCACTTGACTTCCCTACTCCTTGGTATTTTCATGGTTGGGTAAACATTTATTTTTTAACCTGTGCCCCAAGCTGAGAAGTTAACAAATTCAACCAGCGAGGTAAACAAAACAAGCCTTGCTCTCTTAAAGTTTTGTATTTTCTGAGGCAGAATTTATTGCTGTTATTTACTGCTGTATTTTCTGTTAAACCTAATGGTCATAGTAGTTGAAATCCAGATTGGTTTTCCTGCAAGCTAAATAGTCACCATTATGAGAAAACAGCATCTCTATGAATGATGCGCTAATGGCATTCAAAGAGATAGATAGATAGATACATATTTAGATAGATATTTAGACAGATAGATAGGTAGATAGATAGATAGATAGATAGATAGATAGATAGATAGATAGATAACAAAAATAGACAAATTAAGCAAAAAAATAACCAAACAAAAAAAATCAAAAAACAAGATTCTCATTAGTAATGCTATCACGTGAGTACCATCGATGGTACACATCTGTGGAGGGCAACTCCTGGGTTGCCAGATCTATAGCAGTTGTCACAGATGTGACTAATGTAGAATAAAGAGCCAGGCAGCTCTCCCTCTGCCCCTGCCAGATCAGCCATAACATTGCTTGAAGCCATTGAGGTCCCATGTCACCTTCATTAATTAGTCATATTAGCAACAGCCGTGTCTGAGTATTCTGTTGAGAGGAGAGCACTCACTATGCAACGCTCCCTTGTGTTTGACACTGCACAATGTGCTGTCATTCTCTCCATCCTCTGCAATGCAGGAATGAAATAGATGCATCAAATTTGTTAAATATGCAGGGAACTGAGAATACAATAACTTTGCATAAACCTATGATTTGGTGCTGAGTGTTTGTCCTTATACTTGTGATGGCTTGACCTTTAGAAGGCGATCCATAATGGTCTTCTCAGAGAGAGACTGAAAGTGATCCGAGTCTGGCACGCCATTTCTGCCGGCAAGGTCTTAATCTCCCATGGCCTTTACTCCTGAGAGGTTGTCAGCACCTTGTATTTTTCCACTTGACCATATGACCGTTCACACAGTCGTATATCTGCACCAAAAACATGGGAATCCCCCTTTTAAAACTGAATTAAAGGCTCAGGAAAGACAAAAGTGTTGTGTCCTGCATTTAAAAGGATATTTACATTTCTCTCAACTTGTTCTGGATGGCATTTTTGATTTTGATTTGATATGTTATTCATCGCCAGAGGGGAAACTTCTCTTTTCACCCTCTGGGGCGCAGGATCAATCAGCTAGTGTGGCGCCGCCGGAGCAGGTACGGGTTAAGTATATCGCTCACGGACACTTCCTCAGGGATTCAGCTAGCGCCCTCCAGTTGGGGGATGACCTCACTAACGTCTAGGCCATCGTGACACCCATTTATATGACTGGTAGAAAGTGAAACCCTGCCATTCGCTTGAAAGAATGGAAGTATACATATAAAAAGCAAAAAGATTGAAGAAAACTTACAGAAGTTCATTTGTTACTGATCCATATATGTGCTGTGTGTAGGTGAAATAGTGTTTGACACTCTGTGAAAACAGTTCAGGATTTTAAGAAGCCTGTCTGATTTATGATGATTTTTTGTGCAGAAAACGGTATAAAAATGCTACCAGAAGGCTGGCATTAACACATTAATAACAAGTGTATATAGGCAAATATGTCAAATGGCACCTCACCTAGAATTAATAACACTAAATGCACAGCCTGTATAAAAAATATGTAATGGTGTCACAAAGTTTTTTAACAAATCAAATTGCTATGATAATGTAGCAAGGAAAAAAGTTTCTGTGAAAAGAGCCCCACTGTCTCTAGCAAAATGGTTCACTTGTAGTTTAGGATCTTTGTGCATTTAGGGGATTAGCTTTCCTGTAGGTGCTGCCAATTCAACATTACAGCATGACCACAAACAGAGCTTGATACTTTGGGCACAGTTAAGGTGAGACACCTCTCTGTTATGATTCCTTTTTGAAAAACTGAAGTATGATATAACATTGAAAACAATTCCAACCCTGTTAACTTGTACATGCCATATGTATGACATGTACAAGTATGTATGTCCCTCAAACAGTATGATGTATTTCCAACTTCATCCCCTACAATTTTTCTTAGAAAGGTTTTTGGAACTGAACTCAGCTGTCTGATATTTGGAGCTATGAGGCACATACGTTTTTGCATTGAAAATATACTGGTTTAACTTGCCAAATGGCCCATATCACCACCGGACAATTGTGCCTTCATTATGTAGCTTGGAACCAAACTGCTGACGCATGAGGCAAAACATTATTTTTCATTTCCATTTTTATTGCATTTTCCATTTTCATTGCTTGACAGTGCAGAAATTTGTTTTTAGCCGAACAACTACATCCCATTAATTATAGGTTTTTATTTAACCCTGGTTCACTGGTTTGACCAACACAATCTATAATTGGTGTTATATTCATGGTTTTACTTTCAACGATAGTGCAGGTGGTTCAGCTTACTGTCAGGCTCATCTTACACTACTCTTCACTATATGTGGAACTACATTGCAGCCTGCAGCAGTTTT
The DNA here is from genome assembly GCF_048128805.1 of Centroberyx gerrardi. NCBI lineage: Eukaryota > Metazoa > Chordata > Actinopteri > Beryciformes > Berycidae > Centroberyx > Centroberyx gerrardi. The sequence goes on from NC_136016.1 coordinate 14,959,060, forward strand.
CCACCATGCCGTAGTCAAGCAGTCGGAGTAAAGCAAGTACGGTTTGAGTCATTCTTTTCTTGTTCCATTTTTAATGCAAATGTTCCTTCAAAATCTCTGACAACCTCAACAATTACTGCAAATAACTGGACACTCCAGTAGCCCTATTCAAATAGGGCTTAGCAGAAACACTAGCGCAGAATTATCTGTGACTAAAGCTACTGTACCAAGCCCTGATGCGTGGCGTTTAGAGGTGGCAGGATGTCATCGTGAATAGGGAGACCATCCTTCAACCGGAGGATCCGGGTTTAAGCCCCCGTGTCGGCAAGCATTCGCCCTGCTGAAGTGTCCTTGAGCAAGACGCTGATCTCTAGCAGCTCCATGGTCGCCGTTATGTAGCTGACCCTGCACTCTGTCCTTCCTGTCGACGGCAGGGCAAGCAAAAAAGAGAACTGAACACAATCAATCATCATGATGGCAAGAAGTAGGAACCCCAGGGTGAAAATAACTGGAATTATCCTTTAACTGAGAACTAGTATCTGGCTGGTCAGATTTTTTCTGGGCAGGATAGAAGCTTTGTTAGAAGATAGATATGTTTAATTACCTGACCAGCATCTTTGGCACATTTGTAGCTGTAGGGGGGAAAGAGTAATTCACAACTAACCCCTTGCCCCCTCTGATGCCCCAGAGGCTTCAGCACTTGACCCCTACTCAGGATGGAGGACAGTAGAGATGAACCTGGAGTGCTTTTCTGTATACACGATACACGTATTGGTTGTGGGAGTGTTGAGTATTCACCCTCGGTAAAACAAACAAACTCTAGGGAGGATAGAGAGAGGGTGGGAGGAATTGAGAGGGAGAGAGAGAGAGAGAGAGGGAGAGGGAGAGAGATGATGGGATGGGTCGGGGCCACCAGCATAAAGACTGCATGTGTGAGTGACCTAAAAGTTCCATGGAGGGGGGTCATTTCATTCCCTCATGAAACCTAGATTGAAAGGAATTGTGATCTTCTGATCTTCCTTAATCTCTGCACAACAGATGCCTGACCTTCATCCAAAATGGCCGCCTTGCACACACAACAGTGTTACAGTAATGATTAAAAAGGGTAGTAGATTACAGTGCTGTGCAGCGCACTACTAAGGAAGGGATGACTCTGAAATGAAATGGTGAAATGAGCTCAGATGCAGTAATGAATTAGTTGTTTTCCCCTGAGTTTTCCATTTAAAAAAGTAAAAGAAAATGTTCTATTAACGAAATGCTAGCAAATATTCAGTTTGTCGTAAATTACTTGTAAATGTACCAGTTGTTGGAACAAATTTACAGGTTTTTTATTTTAATGCACAAATAAAATTGCATCAATTTACATCTTCTCATTTTTCCTATGATCTTCGGCAACCTTTCTCTTGAACCTAGAAACCAAACAATCTCTGATCTGATTTCATTAAAAAACACTTTCTCAAAGCTGCTCCAGTGGTAATGACTGGGAGTCAGACTTTAAGGATTCATGTTAATTTAGCATAACACTGAAACAAGCTTTATTTCATAATAGTGTTAACAATTCTGCAACAGAAGATGTGCATATATTTCCGGTAAATCAGCCTACGCACCGTGAACATGTGCACACAAATGTTCTCATTCATTATTAGCATAGCAGCGCCGGATAGATTCTCACAATGACATCCGTGGTGAGTCTTGGCTCTCCTTTTTTCCAGCTTTTGGAGAGGCATGTTGGTGGTCCAAATCTACATTTGACTTCCCAAGGTCATTAGAAGTCTGTTTTACGGTGGAGTTTCTCTTAATGTTTTTTTCATCACACATTGAATGAAGATTCCTCCATCAGAGTTGTTTAGAAGGCACTCTGGATGCGCTATACAGAGGTCAGGGTCAATACTTTGAAGACATCTAAGGAATTTCAGACGCCGACTCTGTTGAGCTCACTGTGACCTTGAATGAGAGAAGGAGCTTAGACTGTTGAATTCACGGTGGGTGACTCAGAGAATAATCTGCTCACTTTGCTTGCAGTCATCAAGCAGTCAGCCCCTCATCTGCATGATCCAGAATTAATTATTCATAAGGTCTTTTGCAACACTAAAAGGGTAGCACATCTCCCCCTGCTTTTGTCACACTCAAAATAAGGGATAAAGGCTAACACATACTTGTGCATTCTATACACATAAATTCTGTGGTGCATGGGTAGTACTACAATGAATAACAATGTCACCTCGTAATTTTTCTCTACAAACAAAAGGCTTAAATCAGTGCATTCCTGTCATTCTTGCACATATACAAAGAAGAGGGAGAATATATACTGTATATTATAGATATATATTTTGTCATTTTTATATATTTCCGTCATCTTTTGTTTGCTTGTACAGTTAGACCCAAATTACTCCATCACATCCATTACTTGCAATAAACATCAGAAAAAGTATTACTTAAGTTCATATCAAACTTCCATATCAGTATATGTTAATCGCAACATTATGGAGACAATGCCTTTGGCAGATTGTGAAAACCTTGTCGATTTCAGATTCAGTTTCTTGCAAATATTTTGTGTGTGTGTGTTTGTGCTTGTGTGTTGTACCCCCTCTCCTATGGTGATGAAGTCTCAATGAGGACTTACAATGAAAAGGCACTCTTATGGGAACCCCTTTAGTTTCTGATCACTTCTGGTTACATGTATTTCCATTTTATTTGTCTGATTTACGCACAACTTACAGTTACTACATATATTAGATGATAAAATATAATAAAATGTGCATTTAGTGGGAGAGCAAGAGGAGAGCTGTCGTGTTGAAAAACAAGGGCATTATACCATCTTATGCACGTCCTGTAATGCAATGCAAGCTGCTCGCACAGCAATATTGGAAATAAAGTAGTGAGCTGTTAACATTGCCAAAAACAGATATTGCATAATGCATATGCGATACTTGAAAGACAATTCAAGCCAATGAAATACTGAAGCAATAGTTTGCAAAACTAATACGGTTTTGTAGCTAACTTCATAAAGTGAGAACAATGCTTAAACAATAGTATTAGCAGTAGTCATAGGACATGAGATAAAAAAAGAGAATAAAAAATGAGGGACTTTCTTACCAGTGGATTCACTAGCTGCCTTCACTTTCTACAAGACTATGATGGATTTTTGGTGGGCAAATTTGCCAGACTAGGCAGCACAGCCAGTGGGGTGCACACTCATCTGTGATGGGGAAAGCAGAAAAAAGCTGAAATTGGTTAAACCTTTATGGCAAAATCTAGTGCTTTATTTCACAACCAATAAAAGTGAGAAGTGGATGACCACCAGTAAAAAGCTAACATTAGCTGCAATAAATAGCAATAGCAATTTAATGTTGTCTTCATAGGTTTTGCTCATAGTAAAGAAACAAATTTAGAAATTGTCGATATGTATATGCATTTGTTTGTGCCTCTATAATGACTTGGCTCCTGTGCTTCTCCTTGCAAACAATACCTGTGTGTTTGAACTTTTTTATTACTACACTAGAGTGAGACTGAACTCTTGGAAGTGGTCCACACATCACGAATATCTGCTGCTCCATATGGAAGCTGTTTTATTCTCTTTATTTTTCATTTTAAATGCCACACACTGGCTAGACGAATCGTAGAAGTAAAGAGACATAATACTTTGTATCTATATAGGATAATGACCCTCTCAGTCGCAAACTTAGGGCAGTGGGGTTTTCTTAGTCTGATTTTTTTTGGCTCCCCTTGAGGGCCCAGTGATCTTTGGGCCCCTGGACCTGTGACCGATTGATTGTTTGGTAATTTGGTCGTTCTCTCTGGCCATTAAAAAGCACTCTTGCCTCAGTGTTTTGTTCCTTGAGATATTGGAGGCATAATTTGCTCGCAAAAACCTTCTGAGAAATCAAATGCAATATATTCCAAAGTGCTTTCTATCTCGCCTCATAATTTACTACATACAATTACTTAATATGTTGTTCAAACAAATGCTTTTTAGACCCACTGACTTGCACTAGTGTGTTTTATATGGACCAAAGGGAATCAGAGTTCATGATTAATTGGAACAGCTTTATAAAAACCTGAACTATCCCTTTAAGTAAAGTTTTAAATGTTCCAATGCTGCAATCACTCAAGGATTAATGTTGCCATTTGTACAGTGTATAGCAAAAGGCTGCCTGAGGTAAGATTAACTTGCAGTGTTATGTAATCCAGAAGTTAGAAGATGTTCTTGCTGCTCTGTATGTTGTCCCTTTGTCGGAAACCGCAGAGAAATGTCCTCATAGGCTCTCTCTCTCTCTCTCTCTCTCTTGCTCTCTGTCTCTCTCCTTTTCTTTTGGTCTCTCTGTCTCTTTCTCTTTGTTTGAAGTTAACATCAGCTAACAGCTAAAGAGTGATTGAGTACATGTGTACCAAGTATATTTTTCATGTCCTCTTGATTATTCATTTGTGTTTATTTCAGTATGTGGCCACACAAGTCACACTTTTCAATGAGGGTAGTTAACACACAGAGATTTCTGTTTGAAATGTTGGAGGGATTTTCCTTGGAAGCCATTATCAGGCTTTGCAGAGCACATTGAGTAGAATCATGCCCTATATCTGGCATACCAGTCTATAATATGTCCTTCTTTACAAGGCCAGAGTTTACCGGTTGGCAGAACTGCAATGAAAAGTATGCAGAGATAACCCGCCCCCCCCCTCCCCGGCATGATGACAACTACACTGGGGATCGGTGATTCGTGGGAGGATGTATACTATCGCCCAACCCTAATCCACATACATCTGCAGTGTACAGAGCGCAGACGCACTCTCATCATCGCATTTAATACAAGATCTCTCCAGTCAGTTTAACGCGCACACTTACCCGCACAAAAAACTTCACTTGTGCATATTTGATCAGCATACTTACTCAGGTATACATGTACTTCAGCATGTTCTGAAGTGAAGGGGCAATTACTGTCAGGAGCAGAGAGAAACGCTCCTTGAGCATGTCCCTCCATAGCTTTCATCTCAACTCTGAAAGAACTCACAATGTCTTGAACCTCCTCCCCCACCCCCACCCTTACGCACACACACACACACACACACCACATGATCTATAATTTAGCGTCAGAGAGAGTGGGATGGAGGGGATGTAGGCAGTGGGAGTGAAAGCACGTGGATGAGCAGCATCTTGGAGGTAAAGTGATAGGAGGATAACGACACAATATAATTTACTGTCCATTGACATGGAGATTTGTAGCTAGCAGTACAAACATGCATTCAACATACAACATACAATATGTGATGACATAATACAGTGCATTCCCACATGTGCCCCCCACAGAGTGCTGTACAACCCATCCATCCAATGCATTGTGATGGCCCTGTGAGTCCTTATGTATTCAGAGATAATTTCAGATCAAGCCATGCCCACAATCACATATCAGTTTACCTCTACTGCAGTGTATTAAGGCTAGGATGACTTGGATATAGATTTATGCAGTTTTTTCTTATGGTGTAGAGAGGTCTGTAGCAGGCTGGAGCTAGCCTGCTGTGGAACCTGAAAAAAAACACATATATAAAAATAACATATGTTAAGTTACCAAGCACAAATTCCAGCCACCTCATTAGAATAAATCCCCAGGACAGTCACTTCATACAGGTGAGCGAATGCCATGCATCCCACTAGACTTGGTGGCAATCTAGCTAGCTGTTGGTGGAAAATCCCCGATGTTATATAGCGAATCCCCAATGTCATGCAGCAAATCCCCAATGTTAAAACTGAAGAAAGAGATGGTTAAAGACATTAAGAGGGAGTTGATCTTTCAACTAACAAACTCCTTTTGTCTCACCTTAGTTGCCTTTAATTCCCGGTGTAAATGGTGTTTCTAGCGATTATCCCTGGAAGGTAGCTTTTTTCCTGTGTGGCTTCCTTGGCCACCATCTCTCCAGGCTAAGGGAGAAGAGTCAATATAAAGTAATCAGAAAATGTCATGCTCTCCCATTTGCCTGTGGACAAGCTTAAATGAATGTCGAGCCCGGTTGGCCTTCGTTGGTGGCTGCATCATTTGTCACCGAAGCGCGAGGTTGAAGTGGAACTGGCCTTTCTAAAGGGTCACAAACTGGTTTGTAATCATAGAGATGGGAAGAACATATTCCTATAATGTGCCTGTGTGACCATGGACCATGCCATGCGAATCATCATGGTACCAACTAAATGAGAATAACTTCTTCTAAATTTGTAAATTGCCCATACTTGACATACTTACTTACTTACCACCTATCTATATGCAAATACATTTTCAGCCATTATACTTCGCACTACACACCATTAGATGGGGTCTACCTACTGTAGTTTTTAAGCTCTTGGTGATGTGTTTCAAGAGAGCACAAGCCACACTGTGAATTAATCTTATTGGACCACTCAAAGTCGTCTGATGCTAAATGATAGTGCTCGCATGCGGTCTAACACACAGTAGTAGCACACTGTTTGTAAGCCCCGAGTTATCAAAGAGTCTCCATGATGTACACTACATTTGTCAATACAAGACAGCTGCAGCTCACGGAGTGGGCCCTGCTCCAACATTTTTTTACATTGTGCTGCTGGATTCAGGCCACTTTGTTCCGTTTTTTCTTTTTTTTGCTGACAACACTTGTTCGTGCCATAATTCATGCTACACTGACTTCAAAATTGACTAATCATGTGCTTCACTTTTCCTCTCGGAGCTGTAATATGTAAAAAAAATCCCTCAAAAGATTGCAACATCAGGACCTTTATCTAGTGGTAAGTGGCACAGAAGGACAGTGAGGCAACGTGTATCTTTTGATACTATTGTACACCAGAAATAGATACCCTCCAGAAGTATTGGCACATATATCCTTGATAAAGAATGGCCAAAAATGGCTATATAATGTAAATAACTCAAGTAATGCACTATATTATGTGCTGAAGTTATTTGTAAAATAATATTGTAATATTTTTTAGATGTAATTTTCCAGAATATTGGTTTATTTTCAATGTGTAGTAAACTGTATTAGAACAAGCACAGATCCTGTACAGACTCACGGCGCGTGTTCAATTCAATGCACTGATTAAATTACCTAATTCCACTAACGCTACTTAAATACCACAAGATAATAACGTTACCTACCATTAAAGTTTGTAGGGCAGCAGAAGACGTGTCAGGTTACTGTTTACATCGCGTTACTAACGCAGGCGAGTTTGGAGCAAATTGTGGAATGTTAAGTTTCACTTTTGTTTTCTCTGTGGATTGAGTACAATGCTGCTGGTTTGCACATCTCCAAATGACAAACATGACATGATGTGTGCATCAGAGGTAGATTTAGATCGATTTCTATACACTGACCAACTTGATTTTGTGCCTCTGTATGGGAAACACTGCATCTTGCAGTCAAAGACACCCAAAGAGGCGATTCTGACGAAGTGCATCATCTCACTTAGTGTCCCTGACTGACTGACTGCCTGACCTAAATTTGCCACGTGATGCCCTCAGCGTCATCGAGTAAGATTCACAGAGTATATAACTTATACTTCAAATATGACCCATTTAGATGACTAGATTCATATTTATTTCTTTGGAGTGCTCTTTAAAGCCTCAACTGTAATGTACATGCTGTAAGTTACACTTTGCATCAAGATAAATATGATACGGTTTAGGGTAAGATTTCTTCAGGCTATTTTTCTCTTGACCACTAGGAAGGAAACCGTATGTAATTTCAAGCACAGTGGAAGCAGGGGAAAACATGGATTTTGCTCCCTCCGAATCTCAATCCCTTGATGTTTCATAAGGGGCTGGAAATCAAGCTTGCCCAAGGTTGAGTTAGGAGCAGAACTTGTCCAAATGGTGCGTGAGGTGTCATAGAAAAAGCATTGATTCTCAGCCAGTTGCCTGCATGCTATCTCTGCGGTTCCACCTTAAAAAAACACAATACTGCCACTGCTTCCACAAGCCAATCAGAACGCTCCACTGTAGCCGCACAGGGGATACTAACTTAGCTCACCACCACCACCACCACCTCCAGCTAAGAAACTGTCCAAAAACTATGAGGAGGTAAAAAAGAGTTTGTGTTTTTCTTAGACAGCTGTAAGGTTGGGAGAGAGGACTGTCTGTGTACTGACAGGCTGACGATGTGGTGCTCAGTCTGTCGGACACACATCACAGCAGTCAAGAAGGGGCCACGGAAATTGAAACATCCAGTTTTTAAAGTAGCGAAGGAGAGCTGAGCAGAGGGAACGACAGGAGGTAAGACGAGTTGTGGATGAGGAGGAGGAGAGTAGATTTTAGAATTTGGACTTTACTGGATTTCTTGTCTACCATTTCTGTTGGTTTGTAATAAAATATGAATTGTATCAAAAATAGCCTAGCTGTGATGCTTTTTGTACAAATACATCTCTGTTTTTGATTTTAACTAATGATCCGTGTAGTTAAACACTGGACTAATAACTAGTAGAAATATCATTGGTGTTAACTATGCAGTCCAATCTACATCAAAATAGATAAATGTGAAAAAAGAAGCCAATTGAGATCTATTGAACAGAAAGAGGCAGAATTAAAGGCTTGCCAGAAGCATCTTACAGAATTATACCATGCAACTCAGGATCTATGTGGGCCATACTTGAAGCAGATAGGTTCATCTAAATGAAACTATTCATGTAACAGCGGGACATTTTTCAATTTTGAACCATTTTTTGAACAGTTGCCCCTGAGTAACAGAATAGAATTTTCTTAATGTCCAGAGCTAAGAATATAGCATAACATTTGTTTTTTACAATCCCTGCAAGCACTGCAATTCTGCAGGTCACTGTGTATAATATAATAAGTATAACTTTGAACTCTGGGGTGTGCTTTCCCTCTACTTACCATGTACAGGTGGAACTCCGGTCCTGTCACATGTAAGGTTTGCTGTACAATATGTATTTTTATGTAGGCTACACGCTATCACAGTCATTATCATTTGCAGCAGTAACAAAATGTATACCCAGTTGTAACTCAGGCTTAGCTGAAATAAGCAGCACTTTCAGAAGTAATTGCATGAAATGAAAAGCTGCCAAGCGGCAGGTCCTTAAAATCAGTGTGGCGTGATTGAGAGGGAGGGAGGAATCTTCTGAGCGCAGCTGGAGTCCCTGGGTGTATGATGCCTGCGGCTGTAGCACTATGCGTATTTGAGTTATGTCTGTGGTTGTACGGTTGAATGTTATTCTCTGTGTGTGTGTGTGTGTGTGTGTGTGTGTGTTTGAGTATGTCACGTCTATGGCTGTGTGTTTTTTTTGTTTGGGTTTTTGTGGTGCGTACCTACATGTACAGTGTGTGTACATACACGAGATGAAGAAGGTACCGTGTGAATCCTCCCACTGAATTCCCGATGGGCTAATAATGAACATGCAGCATCATGGAGGAGGCAGGTGAACGCCCCATCCAGCAGGTCTTTATTACTTTACAGCAGGGCCTGACATGCTTGGGTGAACACTGCTGGCTTTACAGGTAATGGCCACTGTGTATGCAGGAAGGATAAGGGCGTGCTATTAGTTAGACATGTATGCATGCGGTACATGGGTGCACATGCATTCACTCATAGGTGTGTGGTATTTCCTATATACTGACACAAATGCATTTACGTGAACATGTTCACATCAAAGCGTGCACGTACACATGCACGCTCACACGCACACACACAGAAACAGACGTCCTTTAACATCAAAGTATCTGTACTATGTGACAGACACAATAATTAATTGGATGGACATTCAAACGATACATAGTTCAAAACCCTCCTTAAGCCCAGACCACCAGAGTCTTGCACATGTTCAATCAAACACATTCATACAGTTAAATTAAACAGCTTCCCTCCACAGAAACCAAACAAATGATATCAAAAGCACTGTGACTTTGTATGTCACTTTTACTCTCCCAGTAAAGGCACCCTGCTCTGCTTATAATCCCAAAATGTCATCTCATCCTTATGTATGTCAGAAGTCTCTATGATCTCCGAGTCTTTCTCCCCGTCTTTCATTCTCTGCACGTAACTGAGCCAGCAGGCTCTTTTTAAAGTTTAAAGAACACACAGATAGAACACACTCACAATAACACCCGCTCTCACACACTTTGCGCTGATGTATTCTCGTGTGCATGCACTCCGCAATACTCTCACCCACACACTAACACAGAAACTACAGACATAAACCCACTTTGCCTCTGAAGGTGAAAAACAAACCACGAAGCACAACCCCTCCTGTAAATACAAGGTGAATTTTGTCCACACTCTGCAGGCAAACATCGGGGCCATCTCATAAATTGTTAAGTTGGCTCGGGGTGAGTAAATTAGGGAGTAGACTCATTACCTGCTGTGTAGAGTAGCCCAGACAGTGCCTGGAGCAAGAGCGGTAAACACACCGTGTACCACAACACTAGTGCTACCACTGCAGTGTGCTGCTGCACTCTGAAGATGTGGGACAGATGACTGGCCCGCCTCTCTCTCTCTCTTGATCCTTTCTCTCACCATTTTACCCCTCGCTTTCAGGCGTTCTTTCTTGCCCGTTTTCTCCCTCCCCATTCAAACGCATTCATTCAAATGTTTCTATGACTTGATTCTGTCCTGGGAAACTTTCATAGAATGTGTTTAGAAATCAAGTGACAATGATATCAACAGCACCCTTGAACATTTCAATTGTTATTCAGGCGTCGTGATTTTGTTTTCAGATTGAAATTGTAGGGACTTAAGAACAGTGGGTTTATTTGCCATCTAAAATGTAATGCATAGGGACATTTTCTCATTTGGTTGGTTGCTGTTGTAAATAAATAAAAAAATCTCATCTTCAAGGCTATGTGACTAAAGCCAAATAAATCTTCTTGGGGACAGAAGGTTGATATAAAATAGATGTTGCTGTACAGTTGAACTAGCTGAATGGTTAAGGAGTGTGTACGTAGTACGGAGTCCCCCTGGTGACATTTGTGGTTAAAAAAATGTGTGGCCATGACTTAACGTGTGGGTACTGGATCATTATGACGTGGCCCACGAATTAGTAACACATGGGAACAAGATCACTGTGCCCTACTGGCAGATGGGATAGCGGGAGAACATGGTTGTGCAAGTAGGATGCTGTTGCTCATGCAGTGCAAAAAGGTAAGACTGCAAGTTTGTCATATTAATAATATATTATACTCTTTAAAGACCCCATGAAACTGCATCTTTACTTCCTTGATTTGTATTTCCTGTTGAAACAGGATGTTGGGGCGGGACATAATGCAGTGAGGGATCATTCAAAATTGTAAACCAATGGAATACGAGTCAGGGAGAGAAAGCCAATTTTATTTGATGTCAGGCATGCGGAGGGGCAGGATTGTTCAAAAATCTGATGGTTTTATTGTTTAGAAATGTATATTTATGCCTACTAGTGCAGAATGATGTCACCATGATTCTGTGTTTTCCAGGAAGTAAAAGTAATGGGAGTTCATTTCATGGGGACTTTAAACAGATGTTTATGGAGCCCCTGATGCCTCATACTACTGGTAGACTATCCCAGTTGGTCAACAATGAACAATATAACAGTTTCTCCACACCGTGGCCACGTCATAATGATCTCGTTCCCACACACTAGCAAGTCGTGCCACGCATAATTTTTTTAGCCGCAAATGTCACCAGTGGGGCTCCGTAAGTGTGTGTGCTTGCATGCATGCTTTCTCCTTCTTCTGATTAAATCAGTCCATCTTAATTACAGCAGCCATTCATTTAAAGACAAGATTGTCATTAACTTTTTCAAGAGAATCCGATCCCACTTGGCCAGTAACCTAGCATAACTAATTCAGGATTAGTTATGGTTGGTTACTGAGACTATTTCATCTGCTGTTTATGGTATAAAACTCACCATGGTGATTCTTTATAGTTCACAGGGAGATGACATGTTGCTCAGCTTATCAAGCCTCAGGATTTTCTTGTTCACTTCACCTCATTGGTTATCTCTGTGTTTTAATTTGATTGTTGGGGGTGAAATCTCGCTGTTGTTAGATGTCAGTTTCTCTTTGGTAAGGCAAGAGGAGCGTTGGTGATCAGATGAAGTGTATGTTGCGCATTTTACAAGGATTTAAGAAATAATTTTCAGCCCATCACAGAAGAATAGGCTTGACAGTTTCACACGTTTCCAGACTGAAGATTAGCACCTTTCAACATAACCCCCTAGCAAGTGCAAATTGATTTTTTTAACCAAGGTTACCCATGGTTGCAGGATGAGTGACTGAATGTTTAGCACCTCTTATGCCCGCTTCTTGCAAAAACTATGTAGTGAAGAGAATCCTCCTGTAAATGGATTCTAAACTAAACTTCTCTAAACTTAATATTGCATCTCCAAAAATGTAGAGCCTTTTTTTTTTTTTTATCTCTGGTTTCCAATCATGCCTTTAAGAGAGTACGGTAGCAGACATTGGTGTGTCAGGAATTTTCAGTCCAAAACCTTTTTAAAAAAATGGAGCTAAGGGTGTATTTGCTTACAATCATCATTGCGTTTTGGTTCAGCATCTGCAAATTTGTTCGAATGCCTGTTAACAGAATCCCTTGTGCAGACTGAGTGGAACAAGACTGTGTTTGAGAAATAAAAATATCTGACAAAGTTTGATTTAATGAATTACAATTCCTTTGCTTAGTAGCGTGGCCCAGATCGAAAATGTGTTGTGAAATCTGTTGGACTATGTTTAAGCACCCACTTCCACTCAGTGCTTCCGGGGCCACTGTAGCAGCTTAGCGCTGATTTAATGCTGTGTAATTTCTTGCAATTTTCTTCCTTAATATCAGCATGCATTTGGTTGAGGGTGTGCTTTATTTCTGTAAGCAAAAAGAGCTGCATTTAGTCAAACTTTCACAGATATTCTACATGACATTTGAAAGTGCACATATTTTTGTTATATTATGCATATTGTTTTGCATACCAAACCACTGAATTCAGAAATTGCATTTGTAAGGCACAATTTGAAATTGATTGTAATGGCTTGAAATTGACTGTGATTATTAGTGAATTTAACTTTTAACTTTATTTTCAAATTCAATTTTCTCAATTCAAAGTCAGTTCTCTCTGTTCTGATTGACCTCTGTGGACACTGTGACCGAAAGTTCATGACAAAAAAGTAGCTTCCCATTCTTTTTTCTATCAAGAGTCTTGGCACAGCCAGGAATTCTGCAAACAAACCCAAGGGGAATACCTAATTTGAAATTTGCCATGCCCCTTTTTGGACAATTAGTTTGACCTTGTCATTATTCTTGAGTGCCTACACAGCAGCTGCATGTCTATGATATATCACTATTGGCTGTCACTGAATAAAAAAGCACCAAGTGAAATGTGTTATTTATCAAATGTACCTTATCAGAACTCAATGCTGAATTCATGAGACAATTTTGTCTTTGTCAAACCTCAAATCTCAACACCTGAGAGCACAAGATGCATTTTCAATGTTCTTCTCTCTAAACAGAGATCAGACTGTCTTTCCAATGATAAATGATGTGTGCAGGGCAAAAGCCTCATTTGCTCATTGGACCTTTACAGCACACAGAACCTGGGACACAACAGGACAGGGATTCATTTATTTTAGCATAATCAGGAGCAAGGTTTTTTTTATTTTTTTATTCCTATTGTTTTCTGTTTTTGATGTAATAACAGCCACCACAGACAGCAGCTTGCCCACCTCCCTCCCTACCCCCCTCCCTCCCTCCCTCACGGGTCGAAGCTGCTAGATTGCAGAGCTGTGCCATGCATTATAGTAAAACAGCAATTATGCCAAACTGATTATAGCTGAATTATATGGCAATAAACACATGCATGGACATACTTAATGTGACTACAATTTATTAAGAGCATCATTTGTGCTGGTGACTGAGGTCCCTGTGTCAAGGTGTTAGTCTCACATACACATACTGCACACACATGCATGCATATGTACACACACATATATATGGGCAATTCTACCAAAATAGTTCAAAATCCCTCTTCAGAATGTGTCACCAGTTGTGACACATTTGGGAGAGGAAAGGAATTCCAGAAAATTCTGAAAATATAATGTAAAATTTGACTGTACTTTTAGTAGATATAGTACATGTGCGTTAGATATGGTGTAACAAATGTATGGTCAAACCCTCATTTTGAATAATGTTGGTAGAATCACCCATACACACAAGGGATTCAGGGAGGGAGGAGATGATGAACATGTGCAGTGCGCTGACAAAACACCAAATAATGTGCACACCCACACAGTGACCTTCCACTATTGAAACCGGCACACTCAACTATTGCTTTATTACCCAGTGAGAGATCCATGGAACCCATTTCCTCCGTGCCTTGATATCTGTATGCCTGTATGTTCCGATCTTAATATTGTACGCTTGAATGTCTGGTTGGCCGTATCGCAGAATCCTGTTTGTGGAAGGAATAAATGAACAGAGCTCAAATATTGGGATCGCTTTGGGTTGTGGGGAAAACACAAGCATTTCTCTTTGAAGCCTTAGTCCAAATCTCCCAGACACAGAGGAGCGATGTTATTTTGCAGAAAATATATATAATTGAAAACTATTAATATTTCAGTATTCTTCAAATTTGTTCATTTCTGGCTCTACTCGCCTTATGCCTCACAGAGTAGGGTCCTTTCATATAGAGATAGAAATGTGCTCTTTCGAAAAGCATCAATTTGAGACCTTTGATAAAAATCGGTTCATATCATTTTGTATTCTGTAATGCCTCTTGGCGAGACTTCAAAAGGTAGTGGAAATTAAAATCAGCCCCCGGGAAAATATCGATATGACAGTGACGGCAGGAAGAGCCACGTTTTTTCTCACCGTCTCGGCGAGACGGGATGAAGTGACAATCGTGAAAATTAAGTCTTATTCCTCAAAGCTTCCTCAGTCCTACTTGCACATAATTAGTTCCAGTGGTTGTGGTTAAAATTTCATTAGAATTTCAAATGATGGCAGCATCTGTATGTGCGGCACAGGAAACAGCTGAGGAAAGGTTTGAATTTTCCCTCACTTCAGGAATGAAAAAGTCATGGTGGTGAATAAATGCCTGCCAGTGAATTTCTTATCGCAGATGCGGATTTTCAAATTAGATGGGATGTGAGGTTGCAGGTTATTTCACGTACGCAAGTCAATGTAAGGAAACACAGCGAGTAGAGGGGGAGGTTGGGAAATAAAGGTGTTTCTTTCATCATCTCTGCTATACCCTGAAAGATTCTCTTGACAGCAAGTGTAATCATCAGCAATTGAGCTCGGAGGGTTTCTGGCTGTTATTTGTAGCACTTCTCACTCCCATGCAAAGCACACATTCAAGGTTCTCTCTACATGTGATCTCCCCCCATTCATGTTTACTTCTGCCTCTCGCTGCTCTTACTAGTGGAGATATAACAAGCACAGACAGCTGATGTCGTGTTGGGTATCGGTAATGCAGGGACGATGAAAAGCCAAAGCAGTACAGTATCTCTAAGGCACAGAGCACAAGGATAATAGAGGATGTGTAATGATGCTCCAAATAACGGGGAAAATAAGCTTTTGACTCATGGGCTGCTGTGGTCACATTATCTTTTCTGTCTCTTCTACAAGCTTGTTTATGTATTCTTCTAACCTTGGCAAAAACCGGGGCTGTTGGTTGTAATTACGTGTAGCATGGAAAAGGATTTTATTGTCTTACATGAATGGAAAATCTAGGCATGGAAAATATATGAACCCTCTGCCAATCTGTTTTTGTTGTTCGTTTCCATCGCCCTTTTTCGTGATCTGCTGAAAAAAGGGATCAAACATTTTCCTTTTATTTGAAATTGTTTGAAATTAAGTGAACCTCCAGTTCAAAAAATTAATAAAATCTTTGAATCAAGGTTTTAGGAAAAAGAGTGAGATGTGATATTTAAAAAAATATAATAAAAAGTTCATGCATGCTATTTTTCTTTTCTTTCTATTTTTTTTTTTTAATATCACATCATTTTCTTTTAGTGGTTTTGTGATCACCAGACAATTCAAAAGAAGGGCAAAATGCATTAGCAATACAAGACCAACCTTGCCGCAGTCAATTAGTGCACTGCTTAGCACTTTCAAATATACTTATGATGATCATGCTAATGTTAGTGACCAAATAAATAGAACTGAAATGGCTAAAACTTATGTTGATATGATCTCTGCTGCTTTTAGAACAAGAGCGTGTGACTTATGCCATATGCCATATGCCGCCATTTGTATTGTATACAGTAGTTAAGCCCACACAGGCTTAACATAGGTCATAAGTAGTGGGGAAAAATGAGATCTAGCTCTAGGCAAATGTTACCTGCTGTTGCATACCAATGAGATGAATTTGATAGTGTAAAAAGCATTTTAATTAATTGTACAACAGTTGAACTGGAACTGGAAAGGGCCAGTTGATAATTGACACAAATGTACACACAGATCTTGAAAGTGCATTTTTGGGCAATACAGTTGCATATAGTGCAGAGGGGGCTAAACCAGGTGACACTGGTTCAGTCCTGGCTTGTTCTACGGTGCTGCAGCTGCCAGGTTGTGTTCCACTATGCCGGATGGAGTAGCCCTCCTCAGACAATTGGATGGTAATGAGAGTGACTGACGGGGATGCTTGGAGAAGCTGCCAAAAATAATTCCTTCTCTCCCTCTCTCTCTTTCTCTCTCTCTCTCTTTCTGTCTCTGTCACTCTCTCTTTCTCTGCCATCTCTCTTTCCTTTTCTATCTTTCTCACTCCTTTTTTTTTTTTTTTTTACCTTTTTTTCCAAACAGACAATAGTACATTTACTGAGATTAAGATTAAGTTTATTGAAACTGGGTCATTGCAGCAGCATTCAGGGCTACTATTGGCTAGAAAGAATTCTCACTATGTTGACTACCACAGATTTAAAGATTTACTGGTGTTTGCAGTTTACAGTCCAGTGCAAGGCAGATGTGCAGGTTGGACAAATGTACATTGTTGGCTATGGACATTATCAGATTTGCAGAGCAGATGTGCAAATGTGTATCATTAGTTATTCCCATCATCAGATATACAGATTGAAGTAACGTGCAGAAATGTGTCCATGAAGTTTGTCAACATGGAGGAGAGGGAATCGCCTCAAACTCGTGGCCAGCAGCTCAGTATCCAGACTACAGACATGTTCCTTTGCTGTTATATGCCCAGGATTACAACATCTGGAGTTGTAAAAAATGGCAAGACCACCCTTTCCCTTGCCGGTCTCATTCTCTCTGTCAGCCCACACTATCTGGAAGCCCTCCAGCCCTGCAGAGTCCCATGTATTCCCTTGTAACCATGTCTCAGCGAGGCACATTAAGCTGCATTCCTGGTATTCCCTCTGACTCCTGACCAAGGCAGACGGACGGCTCCTCTTGTTCACCAGCGGCCTCATTTGTACCATGATAATTGAAGGTAAGGTTTGAATCTTCTTCCTCTGGCTCTCACCTTCGCCCCCGGACGCTTCCCTTCAAGGAAACAGTAAAAATGTCATCCCTCACAGCCAATCAGAAACAAATATGTCGCCCTGTTTTGACCTGTAATTGTAGCACTGTTGCTTTTGTAGCTTGGGCCAATGTCATTTTGAAAATGCTGGAGTGCAGTGGTGAGATGCATAATTGCCCCAAGTTTCATATGACACGTGGACAAACAAACAAACAATGCAGCACCCTCCTTGGGCTAATTGGTGTAATACTGAAAATGGTGCAGTCCAGTCGTGAGAAGCATCATTCCCTTGTGTTTTGTTAAAATCCAATCACCGATATCTGTGATATTATGCGTGACGGACAGATGAATGAGCGAACAAACAAATGAGCAACAGCAAAAGATGCAGAAATGACCGTTGTGCAAAATATAACTAGATTGATACAGAACCTGAATAGCTTATATCAGTGTCCATGGCAAATTAACAGACTTGGATCAGTCTGTTCACTCCAGGGTGCAGTCCAGGGTGGTGTGTGTGTGTGTGTGTATGTGTGTGAGTCTGTGTGTGAGAAGGGTAATTGCCACTGGGAAGAAACTGAAGAAAACAAGACATCTGGCCACATCTGTGGTAGATGGAATCGTCGCTGTGTTTGATTAGGCCCACTATGGTAGCCAGTGTCGTTTAAAAAAAACATGCAATTGATGTACAATTGGTATATAATAGGCCAAAACTAGGCAGCATGATCCGTACTTGGTACTCGCATCAGTTCCAAAAAATCGGCGCAACTCGTAAGTTGCACAGCGATATGTGCACTAGTAAACAGGATCAGTTCCGTCAAATTTAACTGCAGGCTGTTGGAAGAAAATCCAACTGGTGTCTAGTCAGGTATGCGTGTAAAATTAGTGTTACCACAGTATTTTAATACCAAATGGCAAAGCTTACAGTCCAAACACTTACTTTGACATTTGCTGGCACTGGCTTAAGGGCAGCCGCTATTATTGAATAGAAGTAGTTTGGTCAAGTGCGGCCAGCGTACTTATCAAAGCTGCAGCGGCTAAATGATGTGGGACCTAAAAGAGTAAAAAAAAAAAAAATACATATATATATATAAAAGCAAAAAGTGAAATTGACACTGTAAAACAGGGATTATATCAATATTGAGATTTGCAGAATTGATTCTGAATTACAAAAAACAATAAAATCACAATGTATTTGTTTATCATTTTTTTAAACTAACCCTTCCTATGTCCCTAGAATAACTGTATGGCAGAGATGCGCCATGCAGATAAAGTAATAAGAGGACGTTTTGGGTTTTTTTTTTGCTCCATTTTTGTTGAAGAAATTCATTTGAGCATGGCCTGATTCAATTTAGAAATACAAATGTTATACAGAAAATAATTTATCTCTATCATATAATGAAATCTGTTTCCATCCAACGAAATAGGCAAAGTAAAAATTGTTTTAAAAAATACATGAAATTTGATGTGTCAGAAACGGCATCAGTATAAAAAAATATATATATGTTACCCAGGAGGGGGGGCACCTTGATACAACATTCCCACCTTGGAGCAACTCATTAGCATCTTGGTATCTTTTGTATTGATCACTATTCAGTAGAATGCAAAGCCAATATGGCATATTAAGGTATTTAACTTGCACTCTGGCTTCATTCTCTTTGATTTTAGATTTTTCTTTCTTTGTTTTCTCTTGTTCTCTGCACCATTTTGATCTTTTATCTTTTTCTTCCTGCCATTTCAGCATCATGTATTGAATTATATTTTTCTTTGTTCAGTATACAGACAAACAGTTGATGACCTAAATTCTAGGGTAATGCCTGACACCTACACCGGGTAGAGAAAGGCAATAAGACTGACAATGTTAGCAGTTCCATTTCCAGTGGGGACAGCCATATTGAAAGTATTTTTCTCTAATGATACTGTAAGGCTCTTTCAACAAAAACATTGACCAAATGTCATTTATATGAATTAGAGCAGAGAGACAAAGTAGGTACGTTGCTCACACTGGGCAGACGCTGGTATGAAGCTTAAAAAAAAAAAAAACAGTCAAGAGAAAGAGGGCTAGAAAGAGAGAGAGAGAGAGAGGGGTTGAGAGAGGGAGACAGACAGCATAGGATTGAGACTTGAGATTAAGCCAGTGCATTGGAGTGGGGTCGGCCAGCTGTCCTGCCCTGCAGTACTTACTCAGGCTGAGTTCTGTGGCTCAGGATGAACATGGGTGGCCTCTTCCTCTCATAAAATAAATTATAGCGATGGTCCATCCAACTGTCAAGCGAATTTTAAGAAATGTCAGAAATAAATAAAATGTGTATTAGGTGCGTTTCCATCAGTTGGGTTGAAGCAAATAAATTGGCTTCCTGGATGTAGAACTGCACATCCACAAGAAAAATGGAAAGTGTTTTTCAAGAACCGATTTGTATTGGACAAGTTGTTATTGTTCAGCTAATGTTGGCAACAGGGCTTGAAATTAACTTTTTGCCTGCTAGCCAATCTGGCTATTGGATTTCAGAGTAACCACCCACTAAGAATTTTCACTATAGCCAAGACATTTTTTTCTTAAAATATGATCGAAGGATTTAAGAGTACATAAGTGCATGCATTTCATCATCTTTAAAAGTAATGATAATGTTGATTAGTGAGTATGACAATGCATTTCATTTGTATCAGTTTATTTTATTGCTCCACTCAACACTATATATTGCTTAAGCATGTGATTACTGTAAATACACAAGACAGGAAAGTTGATAATATTTTATCAATGTTGATTTCATGACGATTCCTTATTAATAATTTTAAGAAGGAACTAAATAGAAGAAGAAATTATATATTACCTTCATAGACCTTTGTAGCACCCCAAAAATACTAATTCTGCAACTAAATTGATTGATATTGTGCTACCATTTCCAAAGTGAGAGAATAAAAAAGTCATTCATGAAATTAACTGTTCATACCATACTGTTTTTTATTGTTACTCACAATACATTTGACATAAAAACTGTACACACACTTCACAAAGCCTTGCACTGCTTGTGTGAGTGACTGTGAGGTTGTGACATGGTGTGGTGAGCTTGGGGTGAGCACTGTTCAGTTGTTTGTGTTCAGTTCAGTTCTCCACAGCATGGGATCTTCCTTAAAGCTAATATGCTCATAACACCATAGCGGCAAAGAAGGAAAAACTAGACTTTTTAACGAAGTGTTGTCACACATTCAATGTCTTCTTTTGATCTTTTCCCATGCTCACTATGCTGCTATTTGCTTTAGCTACATGGAAACTGCTCCCACGTTGTAAAATTTGCACGTTTTGTTCTATTTTAAAAAAAGACCATACGACAGACAGCACATGTCACAGCTCATATCAATTAAAGCCTCGGTTGTGGAGAATCTTTGTGTTCATACAGAAACTGAAGAAGAAAGAAAGATCTCACCCGCCCAAGTGCCTGATAGAATTGACATAGTTACACGCTACAGCCAATTTTTACCCACAATTGGCAGGTTGGCAGGTGTTAATTTCAAGCTCTGGTTGGTGATATTTCATGCTGTTCAAAGATGAAAACAAAGAAATGCTTTTGGCAATTCTAATACATGAACTAATGACCATGCAACTATGATGGGCATCCCACCAGCAGCAACAGCACATTTCTGCGAGGTTGTGGACAGATATTTAACAGCTTTTGGCTACAGTATTATAGAATGTCCACATCCACTTTTGAACTGTTGTGCAATGAGTTTATTGGACCATCATGCCAACGACTACGTCATTATTTAAATGCATTTCGATTGCTATTTATTGCATAGTTTCTATATCAACAAAGAAACTTTTACACCTCCAGCATTTCTGTTAAGCCTCTAATTTGATGCATCATAATTTGCATGAAAATATTTGGATGGAAACCCAGCTATTGAAATCTAGCACTAAATGATACTATACTTTTGTCAGGACACATTCTTAGGTTCTCTTTCCCATGACAGCAATTTCATTTCATTTTCTGACACAAAATTAGATGGCTTCCTTGAATTATTTGTGCTTATGAAGAGTATATTTGTACATTTCTGTTTTAATCTAGTCAATATGCCGATTTATCTTTATCGTTTTCCATGTATGTGTTGTCTCTTTTGAGGATTTTTTTTTGTTTGGGATTAAGGAACCTTCAAATACTTCCTAGAAGTCTTTAAACTTGCAGGGTTTTAATGTGTCTAAGCCCTCCCCTGCACCAGTGACTGTTCGCCCAGGTACATCCCTCAGAGAAGCCAGCAGAGGGCTCAACTGTTGGTGGGAGAGGAGGGATTTAGATACTCCCTTGTGAGGACAGCCAAACCCCTGTGATTACTGCTTAATCCTCTCCAGCATATCATGTGCATCATGGCAGCACAGTGAGCCTTTGTGGAAGGCCAGGGGAAGCTGATGTGGGGCTGCTTAGCTCCCATCTCTCTCTCTCTCTCTCTCTCTGCCTCTCCCTATCATGCTCTCTTTTAACCTCTCTCTCTCTCTCACTCTCTTTTCCCCCACTCTCTTTTTCCCTGTCACTTGCTCTCTCTCTCTCTCTCTCTCTCTCTCTCTCTCCATTGTCTGATGGTTGGGAGGGGGAGGACGGGGGATAGGCGGAGGGGAGATCAGTGGGGATTATCACTGTCTGGAGAACACTGATGGATTTGTGCGCAATCTCGGTAGTTGGATGTTGTGCCACCCTGCCCTCAACTAATGGGACTGTGGTACGCTGCCCTAGCAGAAGTTGATATCAGTCAAAAGCTCTTAACCAACCCAACTGTCCCTTTGATGATTCATTTAGGGCAGTTTTCTTCAGGATGGGTCTGCGCATTCCATTCGAGCAATCCATTCATGGAATTAACAGAATGCCAGCTGACAAATCAGAAGAAACATTAGATAGCAAAACGGGAGGGGTGGAGGGGTGGGGTGTTGGGGGGGAGCGATGTTAAATTCACAAATGAAACCTGAATCCGCTTATTATAAAGGAATAAGCCCCCGGCTCCCTTTCTCTCCTATTTTAATCTGCCCCTCTACTCTCTGCTTTGTGTCCTTCTCTTCGTTATCTATCACTCTCACTGAGTCGTTCAATCATGTCAGCTTTCTGGTCTGGTCAACACTGGTGATTATAGTGTGTAAGGTCATAGGGAGTTTGATGAGGCCCTTAAAAATTGAGTTTGTGTTCAGAATTGCATACAGAATTGATACCTCTAGGACTAGATAGCAGTAATAGACTGAGGGTCCAACGTTATACTTTTTTAAATGTGCATTTCTATTGCTATGCTTTTGAGAAATAATAAATACTTCAGTATACCCAAGCCTTTTATTTTTGATGTCAGTAACCCAGTGTAATGACAACATTGCTTAAGCACACATGTTGATGGACTTTTAAGTGAAATTCTAATATGCAGCACCAAGCAATGTCACTGCTTATTGTGGGCTCATGACAAATACTTATTTATATAAAATATTTATTTATTATCTCAATGTTGAAACAAAGCTTACATCAATCGGCCAATCATAGCGTTTGAAAATGACTTCTGAAACTTGGTCTATAGGGTAAAGGTAGCGCTGTCTGTGAGGCTTGTCACCCCACTGATGCTCACTCTAGCAAGTAAAGAGGAAGTGATCATCCATCCCGTTTCATGTCTATTTGGGGAATTCTGAAATTGTGTGTGTTGATGTGCATGAATGTGCGTGCTGACGGCATCTCTTTCCTAAACCCAACAGATATATATAGCTTTCAAAAGACTGTGCACACCAATTACCCCACAGATGCTCCTTATTTTGCTATTCCTCCTTCTTAAATACAATCCCCCTTTTTCTTGAACATAGCTAAAAAGCACAAAACAACCACAGAAAGCTGTGTATGGTCCTCTGACTTGTACAAGTATGGCATTGCATTTTAAAGCATACCGACTCTCCCAGCATACCTTAAGCCTTAAACAACTTATTAACTGTTTATATGTCATTTGGAATCATTCGACATATGACACATTAGACATGTGTTGCAGTACATACAATGAGAATAGCAAGTCTGTGAAGTGGTCATGCCCCTTCAATGGCAATAATGGCAGTTGGCCTTGTTCGTCTTAGTTCAGGTTATTTGCAGGCCCACGGTATCTCAGTTATATAGAGGAGCAATAAAATACTTAAACTCTAAACACTTGAGAAACACACAATAGTGCACTGACCCGGCAGCTAAGACTCAAGCACACTGTTTGCCATTTTCTATTTATCACTAAAGCCCGTACCGCTTTTGGAGCCCTTCTTATGCTATTTGCTATAACTAATTACAGAGTTTTTTGGTTTTTTGGTAGTTTTGGTAGTTGTTTTCTTACCTTTGTTTTGCTACAGCAGCTTGGCACATTCAGTCCCGAGGGTGCCCCCCATACAAGTACAGTCTTCTACTGTTGGCTGCTGTGCATTTTTGCTGTCGCAGTCTGGGTGTTGTACGCCTTTGTAAAGGACCTGGGATCAATTCCTTTCAGCTCAGATGGCTGGCCTATTCATGAATTCCTTAGAGCCAAGATACCTTTGTGGTTTGTATCAGACAGAACAGAATAGAACGGTTACATTTGTTGCCACAGATTTGATGGGATTTGAACCCTTGCAAGGAGGCATCAGTCATAATATGATGTCTGCGATAGTCAAGTCTCGCAAAGCTGCTCAGTCAAATGTATTTCTATTACTGAAAGGCAAGGGAAGATGTCTCCCAGCTTGTAGTTGAATACTGAATGTCGCCATGACAGTCCTTGGCATTTGAATTGTCAATCGACTTGTCAATTTATCATAGCCGTCAGCTTTGGCTAAGGCTTTAGAGAGCAGACAATCCCTGCATGCTCTCGCAGATGAAAGAAAGGTCCATGCCATTGACAGAGCCATTTTTCTCAGTATTTGTTACCAAGCTACGATAGGAAATACTGGATTTTCAATGGACACACTGCAGCGCTTCACAAAGAGAGGACTGAACAAAATCATTACAGAATGTTCAAAAACAACTTTTTATTATGCAAACAAGTGAGCATTTGAAGTCTCAATACACCCAAATATCAATGATCTTTTGCTCATAAATCATCCATACAAATAGGTTTTCTTGTGAGTAATTCTGCACGTAAAAAGCAAAAAAAGGGTAAAAGTCTTGGTCTGGCAAAGATGGCTATGTCTTGCCCTTTGATATTTTCAAAGCACCACAACTCAGGATCTGAGTTAATAGCCCATAGCTTTATTACAAACTTGAATTTGGGAGAGTACCACATGGAAAGTAAAGTAAAAATCTTTCTTTGTCTACCCTCTACAGTATATATAACCCTCTACCCATACAGCAGATCATTGGAATATATGTTATATAAGGCAGTCCTTCTTCTCACATCAAGAAAACCTACAGTTCCCCTTTTTAATGGCCGTCCCCCTCTCCAGTCCTAAGGGGCGCTCTCGGCTGTTGAACAATAAATCACTGTGGCCTGCTGGATGCTTAAGGCAGCTCTGGTTACATTCACATACTGTACAAACTCTTGCCTATAACTCCTAACAGAAATGCAATGAATACATACAGTCACAATGTAAATGGATACACATAAGATGAATGAGTGAAAACACATAAGATGAACACATAAGTTGAATGCCAGCTTTTATGGAGTGAAAAAATAATCATCCATCATCAAGCATCAATTCCTCAAACTAGAATTTTCTTGAACAGTGATATAAATACCAACGATATCAAAGACTGTGTGGAGAAAATGAATACCAATGAATACTTTTGTTAGCGATCTCTTTTTTCTTTGTTTTCATTTTTTATGTTTTTAACTCTGTAGCACTTTGAGATTCACTATGAATGAAAAGTGCTATACAAATAAAATGCATTATTATTATTATTATTATTATTACCAGTGTTAATTTTTCAGTGATTTCTCCCTTTTTTTGTGTAAACGTGCGCAAGTGCTCTGCTCCTCTCATGTTCTTTTCATCTCATATGATATGTAGGAGGTTGGTGCTCCAGGAGGGCAGATGAGCTGATGCAGGGAAGGTGTCACAAGCAGTGGGCAGGCAGTGGCGATGTAGAGAAAAGGATGAGCTGATTTCTTGAGTGCAGTTCCTGGACAGGGAACAAAGTGTCAAGAAGAGCATGAGTGATATGAAACACTCCAGGATTCACTTAATCCCTTGCTCTCCGTCTCTTCCTGATATACACAGATACAGGAGATTTTATGCACCTGCCCAGGCATACGCTCCCTGTGTCATGTATACATATATAAACACACATGTGAATACACGCTCACGTACATGCATGAATTGGCCCGCCCAAGGTTTCTTTCATGTTTTTTTCTTGTCTTTGAGGATCTAAGGTTGCTGATGCTGGCAAGTTAGGCCTGGTATGCCTTTCAACATGCTATCTTCTGTCTTATGCTTTGTTTTGTTTCCTTGTGTTTTATTTTCTTTGTACACTGCATTGCATCATTAGTTAGATCTAGGTAGGCTTGTCTTTGTAAAGTCCTTTGAGACTCATTTTTGTGATGAAGGGCTACATAAATAAACTTGACTTGATTTGACGTACGTACATGCAAACACACACACACACACACACACACACACACACACAGGCATCAACAGAGGTCCCAGTTGCCTCAATATTGTATAGGAAATATCATGGGAAATATATGGACTGTGTCCAATGTTGTAAGAATGTCATACTATTGTGACATAGTGTGAGGATTTTCTATTGTATCTGCTTAGTCTCACAAACTGATGATCTGTATGTAATATTGAAGGATTTTCCAGTATTGGTAATAAATAGTGGGGCACACATATATTTTGGAATCAAAAACCTTGTAAATGATGACACAGTTGCCAGCAAAATGTTGAATTCTCTGCATGACAAATATACAGTGCCTATCCCTCATTTGTATCAAATGCAAAATCGCCTTTATTTGTTCATTACATGCTCAGTGAATTGGTTTGGTGCTGAGCCGCAGAATCGCATCCCATAAAACGAAGATAATGAGAACACAAGGGAACACATGGAAAATGTAGACACTAAATTATGTAGCAGCGATAGTTAGTGTGAAGGGGATGGAAATGGTCAAAGTATGGTTCCAGAGATAGCTTACTAATTTGGTTGCATGTAGGCTTACCTTTTGTTTTGATTCCATTAAAATTCAGAGCAATAGCAAATGAGAAAAAAAAAAAACCACCTACCTCGACAATACATGCTCTTAACCAAGGCAGTCAAGTAACACTTCACCCCCACAGCAGCACAGGCTGAAGTGGCTATTGCTGAGAGCACACTGGCTAGCTGGCTGGTGCGCTGTCAAAATGTCTCCATGACTAGGATGATGACACCCATAGAGCCATAGTGAGAATGATGGAATCGCCGCCACAAAATCATTGACACTATGAAGAGCTGACCGTGGTGCTGAAGTGGGAAGACACACCGGTGTGCATGTGTTTGTGTTTGTACTGTATATGTGCGGCATGGCTGGGTGTTGCATGGCAGCGGTAGTAGTGTCATGTTTCCAAAAGTAATCTCTGCTTTGGTGATGCGTTTGGAAGGTGTGTGCTTACTGCGGTGTGTGAACGATAGACTGGCTGCCAGCGTGGATGGATGAAGTGTACAAGCAGCACTGACGCTTGTCTGTGCCAGCGCCCGGCACACATTGTTCACTCCTGGCCTCTAATCCATGTGATCTGAAACAGAGGTGCTGACTCCAGTCAAAAAGCAAGCGCCGTCAGAAGAGAAAGCTACCCCCTGCTTACGATTAGACGTCATGGTTTAAAAATAGCTCCTGTGTGAAAGCGCAAGCTCCTATTCTCGTTGGTCCAAATGCATTTCACCTTTGCACCTCATATTTGTTCGTGTTTTATTAACCCTCGCCAATTAAAATCTTATGATTCCTCTCCAATCTCATCTTGATAAACCATGCCAACCCTGAAACAATTTCCTGATCCTCAAGACAGAAACACCCATATCGTCTGTAAGATATTACGACCCACTGAAATCACATTCTCATTTGCAATCTGTCAGTAATGCTCTCCTAGGTACAACAGATCATCAATCACGATTAAAATGATTTTACCCGTGGTGAAAAGCAAAACAAAACTGATTTATCTTGAAAAAGTGAGGCTCTGTGGTCTGATTAGAGTGAATTCCCTCCACCTTTAAACAAACTCTTCAAGCAGAAACTATGGTGGTCATTATTTTTGTCAGACTTGGGGATACAGTTCACAGAGCGTTGCATTGGTCTGTATGGCTCTGCTCTAAATGAATTTTAACAGCTAGAAGTTTCACGAAGCCCTTACGTAGCCATTTTCAAGCCAAACAAAATGTCGTATCAGTAGCGTAACGAGTCAGCGCCGGGCCCCAATGCAAGATGGTCAAAGCGGGCCCTGCCCATCACAATGCATCATAATGTTCCGCTTGCTATTCAGTCTGCGGCCTGCCTTCCTCCTGCCTCTCCTCCTCCCCTCTCCCTTCAGTATGGATTGTTCCGTTACGACCTCACCAGAATTTATTGTGATCAGGTTCTCATATAAGATTTGTTATATATAAGATTACGTTATGTTACGGTAACATAACGTAATGTCAGTAGCGAATGAAAGAAGTGAAAGCACGCAGCTTTAAAACGACCAGCAACAGCGAAATGCACTGCACAGTTGACGCCTAAATGAAATGATTGCTAGGAAGACAGACCGCCGTGCTATACTTGACAAAATCTGGTGGCGGAGCACCATAACAGATGAAAACATAATCGGTGACAGCGCACCTTGACACAGATGAAAACATAATCGGTGACACTTACTTGCTGTCTTCACTCTTCTAACTTCTAACTCTTCTAACGCAGTAGTACGCATGTGTCCATAATCACCATAACCCAGAATTCCATGGGGCGGGGACACATTTTGCACATTTTTGAACATCAAATCGCCCATTAATCCTTATTTAAACTTAATTTAGAAATGTAACATAGAGGAGTCAATAAACTATATGTAAAACTGGTTTATGTTATTGTATTGTTATTTATTTGGTGAATGAATGACATCAAGTATGTGACACCATGGAGCAGATGACTTGGCTCATTGAGTACTATAAATACTTAGTAATACATAGTAATACTGCTTACCATTAAAGTTTAGTGGCTGCGTGTATACTGTAGACTCAGTGCTAGAGATCTTATGATACGATAGAGGCGAGATAAAGAGGGGCCCATGCGTGTGGGCCCTAAACTGTTGCGAGCCCCGATGCAGCTGCATTACCTGCATATATGGTGGTTTAGCCGCTGTGTCGTATTAATTATTTGAAGAAGGTTTCATTCCATGTACACTACCAGTCAAAAGTTTGGACACACATTTTTCTTTATTTTGTACTATTTTTTACGTTTTAGAATAGCAAAGACATCAAAACTATTAAATGACACAAATGGAATTATGCAGTGACCAAAAAAGTGTTAAACAACTCAAAACTCTTATATTTTCTGTAGCCACCCTTTGCCTTGATGGAAAGGCAAAGGTTTTGGAAAGAAATTCATACAGAGGCATCAACTTCACTATTTATATTTGTCTAAAAAACAAATTTCAAGCATTTAAGCATAAGCCATTAGATCAAAATGGCTTTAACATAGTACATTCAATCAGGTGTGTCCAAACTTTTGACTGGTAGTGTAAAATATTCCAAGTGCAAACTGTTGTGACAGAATCTCACTTGACTGGAGCTGACTGTTATCCCTCTTTTATCTAAGGGATATTTCTAGTATGCCTCAAGCCCTCCACACAGACTCTGTACTCTTGCCAAGCCCTTTTAGTTTGATTTAATTTGAAATCTTTGTTGCTACTTATCATAAAGAAAATGATTTTACATTTGATGAGAAAAAAAAAAAAAGGTACCACAGCTTTCTTGCTGAAGGTTGCTCCAAATGCTGAGCATTTTTTATGGCCTCCAGCAATAATCTGAAATTAAAATCTATTCAAACTGTGGAATCAATTTGAATCAAATTAAATGTTGGCAGTGGCAAGTATAAGTGAGTACAATTTCAGTGAGTAAGACTATGCAAACAATGTAAATTCATGGTAAACACTGTACAGCTATCCATCCCCAAAGGATATGAATCGAGGTCACGATTACATGTCCTGTCCACATGGCCAGAATAGACATCACATCACATCATCTGGCCTTAAGTGGACATGTTCATGCCGACTAGTCCAGAGGATCATCATCCTCTACCCGCCAACCCCAGCCCCCAGCCACATATTGCCTGTGCTTCAACTCGGTTTAAACAAATCCGAGTGACTGGCCGCTCCTGTCAACGTCATCACCTACCAGAGTGAGATCATGTCTCATCCTCCCAGCCTGCGACGAGCAATCTCACTTGAGAGGAGTGTGGGAGTGCTGGGGTGAGACACATTCAAATTTGAAAGGACAGAGGCAGCAGCTCCCATGCAGGGCGACTGGGCCGGCTCTTCTGACTGAGCCGCCGCGGATTCTGTCACTCACTGAATCAGAGGAGTCGGTGATGCTGGGCTTCAACAAGAAGAGGCTCCACTTTTACACAATCCTTACATCTCAGTCATCCTGGAGACAGAAACTGAAAATAGCCCACAAGAAAATAGAAAAGACAAATATATAACCCTCTCTCTCAGCCTTTTATCATAAACTCATTGCTATGCTCAATTACAGTTTATGTCAAGTGAAAGATGCCACAATTAATGTTTATGACTGATTAGCTAGTGAAGTGTGGGTTATTGTTTCATGGGGCATTGAGCTTGATGCTTGTTTAAGGGCTGTAAAGACAAAGAATTGTCTTGCCATTGTCTTGCATTTTAATTACTGCTTGATTGTTTGATTATGTGGTGAACGATATTATTGGACATATCAAGGAAAAGTCATGTGACTCGAGCCGCGCCAAAGAGAATGTCATTTTTATGACATTCTGCCTAAAGCAGCACAATTGTGACTACTGTAACAATGTAACATTTTCATGAAGATAAATCCGTTTGTAAGTGTCTTGAAATTGTCTGAAGCCCGATATAAAAGCAAACGGTCATATTCACACTTCAGATACTATATTTGTGTGAGTATTGGTGCCATTGCACTATGTTAATTAGTGAGATTCATTACAGCCCAGGGCCCTGCGATACATTTTATGCCTGTACGCTGATGATAATGCCTTTGTCTAGTAGAGGCCATAATGGAGAATGAGATTTACGTAAATGAGTGTGTTGCTTGAATGAGTATCTTGCAAAAGGAATTTATTGTATGTAGTGCATTGTATGTAGTGCATTCTATCCCGCAAATTAAATTATGCTTTTCTGTCCCACGGGTCCCTTGCATGGCTTCAAAATTAGTTTAACCCCGGTGTACACTATGTCCATGTAGATTATCTGGCTTTACTCTGCCCTCCCATACAAGGCATGCTATAGGGCGCTTTTGTAGGCTCAGCCCTTTTTACTCACCATATAAACTCCATCGCTGTTACTGCCGGAACTTCTTCCATCCAACTCTATGCTGACAACAGTATATTACATTTATACACCCACCTTACCAGAATAACATTCATCCTCACAAAACACCTTGGACATAATACAGTACCAAAAGGTTCTCACCTTCTAAACAAAGACAAAACTAAACTCCCTTCCATCACTAGCATACGCACCGTTCAGTCTTTAAGGAAGGAAGGACACCGGAGATTTGCTTCTGGTTTCAATCTGTCCTTTTACACCGGGGCTAGAATAACTTTCCTCCCGCCTTCTCAGGCTGCTTCACACTCAGCAAGTGATTGTGTGTCTTTATAGCTCATCTGCCAACACCTACTGAGACAGAGGCAGATATAGAGAGGGGTTAATTGGGTGCAGGTGTGCGTCGCTGACTCAATGGACCACTCCTGACTCTCAACCAACGCTCAATCCCTGCCCCTTTGCACCACACAGGGGTTTTTTCTCAATTTCCATTCTTGTCTGTCTGTCCTCCATGACGAGTTTGACATAATATCTAACATCTATCTATCTATCTATGTCAAAACAGCGCTGTGGTCTATAGTACTTAACCGGTTGAATCAGCTGGGAAAATGAACAGCTGTACGTCTTAATTAATCACACAACCTCAAGCACACAGTCCATCTCAAATTGTAAAGATGCATTCTCCGTTCTTGCGTTCTTGAGAAGTTTGTTCCCCCCCATGGATTTGGTAATCACCTATATACACAGACAACAACACCCCTACTCCCTTTATTTTCATTATTTTCATTGTCGATTAATGTATTGATTAATTCTTTTGATTATTTGATTAAACATTTAGTCAATAAAATGTAAAAAATAATGACAAATTCCCATCACATTACCAGACCCCAAAGTGATATTTTGAAATGTCTTACTTAATTTTATAATGATTTGAAATGGTGAAAAGCAAGCAAATTTTAGCATTTGTGAAGCTGTAACCAGCAAATGTTTGGTATTTTTACTTGATAAATGACTAAAACGGCTAATCGATTATCAAAATTGTAATCGGTTACATTTCTGTCAATAGAATAATCGTTTCAGCACTACATGCTACATACTGAAAAGTCCAGGGGGTAATGATGAGGAGGAGGTTGGTGCTCATTTGCCGTCCTCCACAGTGGGTCTCTTGCTCTTGACCTGTTATCTTTCATTTTCACCTACAGCATGGAAAGCAATGGGCCCAAGGGCAAGCAGTCAGGCAAAGGCTTCTGGAAATAGATTAAGACATGCCCTGCTCGCCCATCCCCTCTACCTTCGCTACCCACTTCAGTGGGATTCATTTTCCCTTTCATTTCCCAGGCCACTTCCTCATTACGTCACATCTCTGCTTCTGTCTTTCCTGCATTCTGCAACCCTCCTACATTGTGAGTCAGTCTCAGTACAAACTGTCTCCCTTAAGTGTCCAAAGGTTCATTTTATCTAATTTTGTAGAGTATTTCTGAATTGGCTTGGATTCTCAATATGTACGCAGAGAGATGCTAGAAAAAGGTGGCCTTTCCATTGATATAAACAACAACATGCGTCACAAAGACTGTTTTGCAACATACTAAAGACGTACCACTTAATGTCAGCAACTCTGAAACTGAGAGAAATACGTGAGCTAGAGATTTTCTGGCCACTTGATGTTATGTCACTGACATGCACATTCCAAGTGGAAAACAACTCCTTTGGGATGGATGCAGATTTTTTTTCTCATTATGAAGATGTGAATCAGGCGAATTTTAAATAGACCAAGTACAGAGTTACACATAAAAGATGAAAGGCGACAATATTATCCCTCTCAGAGTTAGCCCATGGTTTCCTCAAGCTAAATGCTGAGTTTGTGACACACACCCAGAGCTCATGAATTATTCAATAGCCTAGTTTCATTTTTGTGAGAAACTTTGGCTGGAGGTGATTATTATATCTACTGTCTTCAGGGTGAATAAACACTGTTGCTATTGCCCAATCCCTCCTCCCCACCCCCTATTGTATATTCTTGGGTTTGAAGAGGATGAATATATCTGCTATGATATGAAGTAGCTGCAAGCTGTGTTTACATACACACTGTATATTCTCACTTCAAGCGTACTAAAGTAGCATAAAATGAAGGAAAGACATGCAGATTTTGATTTTTGATCTTACTGTTTTGACTTGCAATGTCTGCCATAATGATGGATTGTATTTCAACCCTGAACATATAGAGCTGGTTGACTACTGACTGATTAGTCTGATCTGACCTAAGGTGATATCATCTCATACATTATTATATTTCCCCATTGGCAGTGTACTGGCCCATATTAAAGGCTTAAATCTGCACACTTAAAAAGCAGAGCTTCACTTAAGCGCTGCACAGAGGTGCATCAATTCTGGTACTGAAAATGTATAATGGACAACACAACAGTTTCTCCTTTTAATTAGCTGTCCGTAACATTAAATTGACATTTTGTCAGTGCAACAAATGAATAATGGAATTGTTTGAAGAACAGTGCAATGATAGAGTGAGAAGTGAGAATGAGTTCTGTAAGGGTCCAATGTGGAAACAGCTTTCCATGTATATTGTATAAAAAGTTATGCACCGGACTGCAAATGAAACCTACTTTTGTCCATAGCTTATCATTAGAAAATCAATATTTTGCACCTGGATTACAGCTCATAGAACTGTGTCATAATTCATTAGAGGATTACACATATGCTGATAAGCAGATGTGGCAAAACATTTTTAGGTGATAAAGCACCAGCAGACAGTAAACAAAGTTTCACACTGAACAGTAATTGGGATCCTTTGGATAATGAGTTGGAGGACTGCTTTTGGAATGAGGATTGCAAAAATCTGGAATGTTTCAGGGGCTGCATTTAATTTGAGACACATTCCTCTGAACACAAGCAGTTTTCATGTTGCATGTTCATGTATTGTCAAATACATAGACAACTGAAAGAGACTAGGTTATGTGATTTTAACTCTTTTTTCATACAGCAAGTCACAAGATAATTTGGCCAAATGACAACGGTTTTAGATTATATGCTTCGGTTTGCTTTCCCGAGCGGGCTGATAGTAAACCATTTACGGTAATATGCTTGGTTGGTTCATGAGTGGCCAGCTCTGATAAAGCACTGTGTCTAATTAACACGCTGACAGCAGCACTGTCTGGGCAATCACACTCTTCCAGTTTATTAAAGTGGTTAAGGAAGTCACTCTGGCCCTTGGGGGACTGGTACAGTAATTTTCCCCCCTGCAAGCCAGATGATACGCCCAGAGATGAGGCAAACCAAGTGTGACTGTCTCTCCCTCTCTCTTTCTTTCTGTCTCATCTCCTCCCTTTTCTCTCCATTTTCTCTGCCTTGCTCCCCAAGCCTTTCTCACACATCAATATCTCTCCTCCCCTCTCTTTCTCCCCCTCACTCTTGCTCCCCTTCACTCTCCTTCAGAGTCGGAAATGTAATATCACATGCATTTTTCTAGTCATTTTTTTTCGTGGAGTCCAAAAATAACTCTCACAGCAGGAAACGCTGACTTTCTGCTTCCCACACCACTTTAGTGTAAACAGTGAGACATTTTGATTGGTCAAGACAGGCTTCTGATAGCAGCACAGGAGAGCTGAGCTTGATTGGCATTTAGCCAGCAGCAGTAAACACCAACAGCACAACAGAAAACGCTTTGAAGCTGCAAACAATAATTAACACCAGAGAAGAGGAAGATCCAGTAATTGCATTTAGTATTTGGCACGCTGGTAACTGTAATACTTAATGTAAGCCAGGCCTCTTTCAAAAATAATTTAGATGATGCTTGATTCCCATAATTGTTGTTGACCTTATTTTTCCCTTAGATGAAGTTATCTGTTCATGAGATGCCAGACCCATTGCCAAATAATCTAATGCTCATTGGGGTTGGAGTTGTGTGTGTTTGCTGCCTTTTGTAGTGAGTGGGCAATGAAAATCATTTTCAAGATGACATGAAGGACTGGGCAAAAACCTGTCTAGACTAAATTCAAATCAAAGTCCAAAGCAGAGATATCAGCATTAATAGTAGTGTATTATAAGTGTTGAGAGTTTTATAAATGTCTTTCATGACTTTAATGGCTGATTCTAGACTTTCTCTGTGATTTCAGCTGTTGCTAAGAAACAGCATGAACTGTAACCTGCTATTAGTACCAACCTGAGTAGGCTACAAGTAAGATGCTTTGACACTGTGATGGCGAATCTGCTTTCGATGGATTTGTCACTCAAATGTCAGAAATTACTAGTTTGTTTATTTAGCCCTACTTGTGTTGTTCATTGCAAAAGGGGAAGCCAGCAACAGCAGTTAAATACCTTATTGAAATTCGGGTGAACTTGCTCTTTAATGGCAGGTTGTGGAGCCACATTGTGTCTTCCTGCTTGGTGCTGATGACGGGATATCAGCCAGCCTGATTATGTGCAGTGGGACTTCAAACAGCATCGGATGTGAAATAGATACCACCCATTTCCTGCCAGCAGTCTCTTTGCAGGGGCCAATGTTTTCAGCAGGCGCAGTTCAAACTCAACTGTGTTGGGGCCCAGGGACCATAACAAATGTAGCCATATCTGTTTTAAAAGAAATCCAATCCCACAAAAGTGTTATCTTCACTATAGCCACCATAATCTCGGCATTGATGTATCATTTTTACTTTGTAAAATTCATAGGAGCTGCAGGGGTATCAAAGGGAATGCACTGCAATAATGCAATATGTATGTGATAGCACTCTGATATGACTGTGGTCAAAATAATGGTAGAGAATACCATGAATTTATGGGCACTGTCAGCAATATTCTGTCACTGCAGAAAGCTAGTATCCTTTAGAAGATTACTGAGATTCAGTATTTCCCTTACATGTGTCACCAAAAGGAAATTTCCCTCTGTGAGTTCACTGGTATTTACAGTATTTCTGCTGTCTGACATCTACACTACTTCCAAACTTCTGGCATGAAGCACCCATTGTGCCGCGCTTGAGAACACTGTGTTGACAAAGCATGTTTTCGTTGTTACAGGGAAGGAGAGGGAAAGAAAAGTCTTGCTGGAATAGTTAAAGGCTGTTGTCGTTGTCGTTGTCCCTTCCTTCCCCTGCTCCGAGATCTGCCCAGTGGGACCTCTGGGCAATTTTTAGCACTACTCTAACTGATCAAAGGTCAGCACTTGGCAGGGCAGTGACACTGACCTTAGGCGTGTGTGTCTGTTGAGGTGGCAAAGTCTAAGGCCTTCTGACATGAGCCGTAGTGACTCAGTCATGCTTTAACCCTCAGTGCATACTGACTAAACAGAGCCATGTACTTTCTGCTTACCTTGCACTCAAAATGTTCACATCAGTGAGCAGCTCTTGGGGATCTTGTGTATTTCAGGATGCCTCACTCATGGAATTAGAAAGGTTAGAATGGACATGGCTGAGTTAATTTCACATGATTATTCATGTTCAAACAGTCCATAGATAGAAAGTGCCACAAGCCATTTGCAAGATATGACGTCATTCTAAGGAAAAGTTCAATACGCTTGCAGTGTGCTTCTTAACTGCTACTGTAAATATACAAGATTAATAGTAATCCTGTAATAATATAATTCAATTTATATTCATAAAATATAAAAGAATATGGGAACATGTATTGGACACTGGCATTTGACTGATAAGTGGGCATATAAATGATGTGTGTCTGTTAATGTTTTCTGTGGTATCGATACTAATTAATGACTTACAGTATCAGAGCAGTGAATGAATAAGAATCAAAGAAGGGATTTACAGTGGAATGGTTTTACCCAACAAATGAAGGATAGAGGCTTCGGGAAGCGGATGATAACAGCTTCAATGCAACAATAAATCTGATCATATGCCAAAAAATTAGTACTGGATGGCCACTCTGGACAGTCAGTAATTCTGTTTGAGTAGGAATATATATTGGGCATTACCAGTTAATGATGCTGAAGTGGCATAGGTCACCATCACAAAACTAAGCTGTCATGTCCATAACTATTATATGCCTAATTAACGGCTAGTCTTTTGTATACTATATACATAATGAGGGCTACTATGTTTTGATTTTGAAAACTGCATCACCAGCTGCGTCAATTTCTTAATCTGCTTGTTTTATTGTGTCATTGTTTGGTCTAGTGATTGAGATTTTTTATTTCCAGTGTGTCAAAAAGGAATGTGATTAGGCAGATGGACGCATGAACAGAGGGAGGCACACATGCATTCACACTTGCACATGCGCGCAGACACACACACATACCCACACACGCACACACACTCACACACGCACACATGCACACACACACACTGGACTTTAGAAACAAGTCAATATTTTAGGAGAAAAAAAATCAGCTTTTTTTTTTTCTCATCCTCTGACTGGAATTTTTAAGAGTGTAATAGTAATGTTATCCTGCCGTCCCAGTAGATGTAATTAAGCACAACTTTCCCCACCTGCCTCCAAAGGTTAGAGTAATCAAAACAGTAATGATGATGAGGAGGCAGATAAACTACCTCCATGGTTTTGTTTAAGTCTTGAACTCCTTCCAAATCAGCAGCTCAGTCAGTGTCCCATCGCTGGTTAAGGAAGCAACAACCACCATCATTTCCTGGTGAGATAATTATGCATGTGTTTGTGTATTCCTGTTTAATGTTGATGAGGTGATGCATCTATGACATGGATAATGTCCCTGTGATGATATTCATTTATCTTTAAATCAGTGCTAGGATATTTATATTTGTTTGTGTCTATGTGTTGCTTGGCCCCTCGCCACTGCTGTCTCAAAATCTCTAGTCACCAAGGGTCAAGTACAGATAAATTCATAAAGAGGAGCATTTAACATAAACAGATTCAGCGGCCCACAGACTCCTCCGTTAAATTCAGCCTCGGCATTTGGCTTTATCTGCCTTCAGCTGGATTGGAAAGGAATGCTATGACATGCAAATATTGACCAGGTTCATTATTCATCTGTACACTCAGACTCGCTCATGCAGATTACCTGATATAATAATCTCTGTAAATACAGCCTGTGTTAGACATGTACTTGTACATGTACATGTACTGCCAAAAAGAAGATTCTGTTGAACTGAT
Source organism: Centroberyx gerrardi (assembly GCF_048128805.1). Taxonomy (NCBI): domain Eukaryota; kingdom Metazoa; phylum Chordata; class Actinopteri; order Beryciformes; family Berycidae; genus Centroberyx; species Centroberyx gerrardi. The sequence goes on from NC_136016.1 coordinate 14,996,943, forward strand.
CTTGCTCTCTGATTTATTTTCTCTTTATCTGCAAAACAACCAGCTATATTCTCATATCCTTCCAGAAGCAACTACAATTGACTGGCAATTATTCTCTTCATAACTGCAGCCTGTTGTCATGTTAAAACTTGAGTAAGCATTGTTTTACTGTTTATGTGAAGTTGGGGTATCTCTTCGACTGCAAATGTGTGTGTCTGTGTGTCTTTTGTGCGCTCAGTATTGCACAGCTATTATCATAAATTTGTGCAAATAAATATCATGTGTAACTAGGGGATTCGGCTTGGTGCAGGCTATTTCCCTCTCGCCCCTGTGGTAATCAGTCAACACACAAAGCAAGTCATCGTGATTGTAATAGCTTTGAACCTTGGTGATGTAGTATTGTGTACAACACGCCCTCTTGACACCTCAACCCAATGGTCTTTTCCAATCCGAGGAGATCCTTCGACTGGGGAAAATGCAAATGCTTTTACCAAGTTAATGTCCTCTGTTCAAACACCAGCAGAGGAGTGGAAGGCTTGTGCATCCCTCCTCCAACTGCTCTCGAGTGTTTGCTTCAATCAACAACCCAACCAGACAAAGTAAACACATAGCATTCTTGTACAGTGTTACTGTTCTTCTACCAGCTCCTCAAGCCTGTCATTTTCTCCCCTTCCCCCCGGAGTGGCGGTATAACAGTGAATGAGGAGGCACTGCCACCTCTACCGAGCACAGGAGAGGAAAGCCTCCTTCATGCCTCATTGACTTTGTTTTCTCTGGCTAATTTTTCCTTTCTCCTTGTTGTCACCCCCCACCTCCCAGCCCCCAAAACACACACGCACACACGCGCACACACACACACACACATACACACATAATCCATTCATCTCTAGCCCTCCCCAGTCCACGCCTCACCGTTCTGATGGTGATTTTGACACGCAGGCTGTCATGCAGCAGTTCTCTGGGAGGTGGCGATTAACAGAGCTGTCGCCATATGGAGTGAGATCAGTCGTCGAAACCCTACATAATTGGCTCAGTGGGGAAAAAATGGTTATGCAACATGGCTGAGAAAGGGGGAAAAAAAAGGGCGGTGAGCGCGCACACCTTACTCTCTGCATCAGCCAATATTAAATACCCATTAAAACACTTGCAAGTGATTCATTAGTAATGAGAAGCTAAATGCATCATAAAACCCAAAGGAGGACAGGACACATCTAGCATTCTATGCAATGGGAGCTGGAGAATAATTTCCCCCACCACTGAAAGAGGAACTAGTCTAATAGATTGGAAACATTAGCCAGTTGTGTGTAGTGATAAGCCACAGAGAGGGCTAGGAAGGAACAATTTATCAAATTAATGCAGGAAAAACTCACATTTGATGAAGCCATTGTCATGTCTGCACCTAATATTGAAATGGACTTGAAGTCTGAGCCAGGGGTTTACATTGCTGACGGCCTAATTATATGGATTGGCTGCAGTAGAGCGTAGCCTATCAGCTCTGGGGAGAAATTAATTCTGGTACAGGGGAAGAGAGAGAGGGAGAGGCTGCAGTCGGCTCCACCGCTGTGAATTGATGGCTGCAGAGGGTCTGGCTGCTCAGTGTGTCTGTGTGTGTATGCACGGTGTTCTGGTTCACTTAAAGCTAAAGACAGCTATAGTAAATGTATATTCCTAGTGATTTAGAAACTGATTTTTGCATAACTTTGAAAGATATTGATAGGATTTGACAAACAGCCATATAGAAAGGGGAAATCTGTGATCCTTTTTTTTCTGACACACCCTTGCTTTATTGCTGTGTGTGTGTGTGTGTGTGTGTGTGTGTGTGTGTGTGTGTGTGTTTCTGTGTGCATGTGCTCATGCTTCTAGCTGAGGATGTGTGCATATGTACAGAAAGTACAAAAAAACTATAGTCCTATTGTATATTTAAACTATACTGACTACTATACTATATAAATTAATTTATCATATGTACAGAAGAGTGACAATGTGCAAGGTCATGTAAATTGTTGTCTGTTCTTATTCACTATCATAATCATATTATACAATATTTGTGAATGCATGTATAGAAAAAAGGTGTCCAGAGATATGTACCAATTCAGACACATGTACAGATCAGAAACAGTGTCATACAGATAGATCCAGAGCATATGAATGCGAACAGAAACAGTCCAGGATAGCTCATATGTGCAGTGCAGGCGCTCTGCTTCAGCACCCTGCTAGTTGGCTGAGGTCTGTTTGGGTAGGAAGCATTGCACAGTCTGATAGCTGTCAACACAAATGAGCGCCGAAGACGCTCCGTGTTGAACCTTGAGGGGATGAGGCAGAGGCTCTACGGAGAGATCTGCTGTCTCCAGGGCGTCCAGGCTCAGCCCTACAATCGAGCCAGTCTTTTTCACCAGTTAGGTAATCCTGTCTGTCTCCCTCGCCGCGGTGCTGCATCCCCGGCACACCACCGCAAACACACGGCACCGGCCACCACTGATTGACAAACATGTAGAGTAGTCTGACTGTTGCATACATTGAAAGACGTGGAGCCTGAGAACATTCCGCTCTGCCCTCCCTTTTATACCGCCTCCATGTTATCAGTCCTGACCAATTTGTTGTTTATGTGCACCATCTCCACTCCCTCACCCTGGATGGTGACAGGTGTCAGTGGCTTTTTCTGAAATCCACTGCCAGCTCCTCCGTCTTGCTTGGGTTGAGCTGTGGATGGTTCGCATATCTGGCATTGCAGGAAGAGGCAGGAGGCGGGAAAAGCATCTGTAGCCAACACGCGATTGATCTGGAGAACGCACTGATTCATCAAGGAGGTGCCATTCACAGTACAGCAGCCTATAGCTTGTCCAAATGATGTCAAGGCCTACACTTTCCATCACTCAACCTTCCATAATCTGGGAAGGTGAGACTTGACTAAGGGCTTGGTGCAGAGAAGCATGACTCCTAGCAGAATTAGAGGGGGGGGAGGATCTTGGTCTTTGACATTTAGAGCTAGGCTACCTAAACCTGCTGTATCATATCAATTGTGTTAGGTACAAATGATCATAATACTTGTACAATAATAATATTGTTTAAAAATCATTTAAAATCATAATGATCACTTGGCCTTTTGAGCAAAAGCAATTCGATTTGAAAAAGGCATATGCACACTCAAAATCTGTGCAAAAATCATTTAAAATCATCATCGATCAGATTTTGATTTTTTGATTTTTTCCTAATCTATAACTCTCCAGCTCCAGCACCTCAATCAAGCCTTATACTGGGTGAGTGGTGTTTTTTCTACAGTTTGAGCAAAAGCAACATAAAGTAATTGTCTAAAACAGGCAATGTTTGTTCATGCCCATTTTCAGCAAAAAGAAATTAAACTAAATAAATGAATAAATAAATAAGTGTTCCCCAACCATCCTAATGAACCTCCTTAGTAATTATGGTGGCCTAGTGGTTAGAGAGACTGTCCTAGAAGATCACAGGTTCAACTCTGCAACAGCCAATGTGTCCATCAACAGCCATTTCTCCTGTCAGAACAAGACACTAATCCCCTGCCTGCTCACTAATTGTAAACTCTGCTCACTCTGCTTTTACACCTTGTGAATACCAAGTGTTGAGCTGCCACCGAAAACTAGTCAATCCAGATGTTCGACGATTGAAATATACCTGGATATGCATCCTTAGTAGCATGCAATGAAGTCTCCATACACACATGCCGGAATCAAAGTGTTTTTATTTTAGGTACTGTTTCTGTGTGTGATCTGTACACACTGTCTATCTATCTATACACATGCTACTTCTTACTACACTCCGTAATAACACTGCTAGATTACATTAAACATCAATGACATCTTTAAAAGCGATAACAAAATGTAGTTTCCAAGTCACTGTGAACTTGCGTTGACAGTAACCCATCATTTGCACATGGTAGAGTGCTACTTGACCCCTCCTGCTACTGGAATGAAAATGTTTTAAACATGACAAACAAAGGTTCTAACAGAAGTTTTTCATTTTCGCTGCAACACCCACTCGTGTGACAGGAATAAAGATCGCAGGCTGGGTGGGATGTCACAGCACAGGAGTTGTCACGTTAAGTCAAACAGGCACAACATCAACCATTAACTAAAATCAACATCACTGTTGACAGCTTATTTACAGGGGGCTTTGAGTGGGTCTTTTTCCATGACAATGCTTGTTTTTTGGTCTTGAGGCACAAAGGAAAGATCAAGTGAGCTGCCACTGTATATTGCACTGAGGGTGGTAGTGTCAGCCTCTGCTGTGGTATAACTAACTGGATTGAGGTACGCTGCGCAATTTGTCATACTGTATCATAAGCCTTGTTGCCTTCAAATTTGTCAATAATGAGAATGCGAGATTGCCATTTTCAGCCTGAGCACTGACCTCAAGAGCTGGTGTTCACATTTCTTTTTTTTATTATTATTATATTTTCTTGTGGGCGGTCCCTTGCAAGAAATATGCTTTGGACTTCGACCCAATCTTTCGTTACGATATACCAAAAGACTGGGTTCCTATATTCCTATTAGTATTCTATTTTTCTTTACTGTATCCTAATACTATCCACATTTCCCCACAGGGATAATTTAAGTTTCATTTTTATCTTAGTTTATAACAATATCAGTCACACAGACTGGTACTGTACAAATGCAACCTGCTTTGATAGTTACTGAGGGTTAACCTCTGTCAAAGGTTTGTCCTGCTCCAAGTGTTTGTATCAATAAGTGTCTTATCATACCATCATTCTACATTAAGTGAATAATGTTGTTGCTCACATAATGAGATTCTACAGTTGGGTGTGACTGTTATGGCAGTCATGCTATTTTTGTTCATGGAAAATGTGAAAAAATCACCATTTAAATAATTTTACTATATGAATGCTAGGATACCATATTGGAAGTTTTCATAAATAGTAATAGCAGGCTATACATATTGGCGTACTCATTATTTTTCTCATCATTTCACTACGATAGTGTTATTTTATTTTTTTATGTCTTTCTTTTGTCTCTTTTTTTATGGTCATAGTTTGAGGTGTTAAAATATATTTCCTGTGAAAGTCCGAAGCAATTTTCGATACAGTTCATTGATTCATCCCCATCCACTCAAACACTAAAACCGTGTTTGTTTGCCCTTCAAAGCACTTTATCTCCTGGTTCAGCTTGGGAGTTTTCTGTTCTCAGCTTTGAGCAACCTGCAGTATCATCAGCCTCTAATGTGCCAAATTTAGTAGCTACACAAAAACAAAAACAAGGGGAAATAACAGCATTTCACACTTTGTCCATGAAGCCAGACTTCTGTACCTTTGTTTCCCAAGAGAAAGTCTTTTTCGGTAATTTGGAGACAGTCAGCTAAACAGATCTGCCTGTGGCATTCATTGAGTGTGACACATCAAGCAGAGGGAACATTGTTGTGTGGAGGGATGAGGGGCCTGTATTGTATTCATCCCCAAATGGCTTTAAGCGAAACTTCTTTGATAAATATGTCTGTTAGGGAATGCTATGCACCGGAGAGAACCACTTTCTGAAAACACAACCATCATTCACACACAACATTTTTGTCCGTCAGGTTTAATGTTTTCAAACGTCCTTTGAAAGAGGCCATAGAGGAGAATGGAGAAGAATGTTTTTGGGAAGCAATATGTTTTACAGGGTTTTTAAGTGCCCTGATGTGACAGGTGAAATCATCACCATTAATCACTGTACGCACTCAGGGTGGATGGGTTGCATTAAAATCAAATCCCTATGTTAGCCATTCCAAAGCCATCCAATTACCAGGCTCCATTGTTATCACTGCTCAGTGTGTATGATGAAATTATTAGACTTCTGCGAGTGTAGGTACATCAAGTGTAGGTACATCAAGCTAAATTGTGCATGCGTGTGTGTGTGTGTGTGTGTGTGTGTGTGTGTGTGTGTGTGTGTGTGTGTGTGATGCTGACGTAATTCTCCTGCAATCATGCATCATCTCAGAGAGTGAGAGCCTCCATGTGGTTGAACTACACCCAGCCACATATGATCAGTTTTCTCTCTGCCTAGCATTCAACAGCCACACACACACACACACACACACACACACATATATACAAACACACACACACAGCAGGTGGTAAGGTGTTAAACAGGCCGTGGTTTGGCTAGAGTCAGACAGCAGACACTCCCTGAAGGCCATTGGGGCTAAACAGGATTTCACTGATCCAGCGTCGGGGCCAACACTGGTGCCAGTCCCAGTGCCACCCCAGTGCCAGTCCAGCTTCTCTCTGGGCTTGGAGATAGCCCACTGTATGTGCTAGGCTGCAGTGCTTCAGGGTGAAGCCTGTAGCTACATATGTGAAATCCTAATGCAAGGCAGAAGAGCCCTCTACTTCGTCCCTCTTGCCTCCTTTCCTTCCTTTTTTCCATCCAGCTTTCCATTACTACTGCTCACGAGCTACTCATTGTTGCCGAAGTCCCTGCCCACCTATTAAAACGTTACAGCAACACTTTCATTATTTGCCGAATCCATTTTAAATTGTAGCAGTATTATCAGTGTTATGTCGGTGTTTTCTCCTTCTTGTCAAGTGATACTGGTGACAAGCTTATTCCTGAGGGAGGCCAAGCCACAACCTTTTCCTTGTTTCTGCATGTGTCACCGTGATTGGATCACAGCTCTGTCTTTCTGCTGGGAGTGAGCAGTGTGAAAGGCATGTAATCCTGTTCCCAAAGAGAGTGTGCATGCATGTGCGTGTGTGTGTGCGCGAGCGTGTCTGTGTGTGTGTGTGTGTGTGTGTGTGGTGTTGCTGTGTGTCTCTCTACCTGTGTCTGTTTTGGATGATAATGCCAGGGCGAATTTGCTGTGACTGTTTTCTGTGTAATGGCAAAGGAGCTGCGTGTAAGATATTGATGGCTGAATTGAGAGGACTGGGGTAACGGGGGAAATCTACCGAGCATAATGGAAAGCACAAGGCATCGGGGCTTTGCATTGTCCACGGGATGCACAGTTTGTGGGATTTATAATTGGGATTAATTGGTGTTCCCTAGTGAGTTTTCCCATGCAAGTTTGCTGTATTTTGTTCATAGATTCAAATGATTCTTAATTGTTTTCATTTATGTAATCCAATTAGAATATTCATTGTGTTTAAAGATTTTTCTCTGAATGATGCTCGTGGGTTTATTTAACATGAACTCGATTATTTACTTAAATAGATTTACTTGATATAGTTCATTCTATATGCCAGACTTGGATTAGTATAATGTTTATTATGTAAAAAAACATTATTCTGTCTTTTGAAAACCAAAACAACATTATTTTCTTGCATTTTTATTTTATTAGACATATACTCTGCAATGCAGTTGATACATATGGCAAGGTGAGGCTACAGTAAGTTCATAAATTCACATCTAAAGCATATATACTTACTTTATTTTTTGCTGTTGTGTTGCCCTGTAGAATTTGTGCTATCCATTTAATTTACCTAATGTAGCCTTTACTTCAATTTTGATCTCTCCTATTGCGCTGTACACCATCATTGCTGTATTTTACATGAGATGTCCTTAAATCCTCTTAAGGTGAGAATAGTTTTGCAATAGTACAGCTGAGAATAGTTTTTTTCACCAGCTAAAGACTCTACTGTCTGCACTGGATAGATTTTAGTTCTTTCCTCTACATACAGCTCTGGACAGCACTCTGCATCTGTAAATCTGAGCCTACACAGCAGCCTCCCAAAATACTTACATAGCCAAACCTTTAGAAGCTACATTTTTATGTGTCAAATACAGTGCAAGGCAGCGCCAACTAAGCTCACATTTCCTTCCTTCAAAACCGAGAGTAGGGCTGTGCTTGCTTTTTCATATCAAAAGAATCACTAGTTGAGACGGTGTAGAGGCTAATCACATCTGCCCCCAGTAAGCCGAAGTCCCAAACCCCATCTCAGTCAATTTTTACACTGGCTCCTCTAATCCTTCTCCCTCTTGATGTTTCCTGCTGTTTGAATAAAATCAATAAAATATACAACATAAAAATGCTGTGGTCTACCTTCAACCTAGCTACTTTGAGCAGACCAAAACCACCAAAAGAGACTAGCAGTCATCCTACTGATCTCAGGAGTCACAAAAGAGTAAATTGTGTCAGTGGGTGCTAAGACCAGCCCCCCTGCCATGCTCATGTATGCCCTCAGTAGCACCATATGCCAAGAGAGCTGCCAAGGGAGCGGACAGGCAAGCTCGGTGACTGCCAATCTGCAGATGCAGGAGCAGTCCGCTCATGCATATTAAACCCACACCACCTGCTCGTCGTACATCACACCCTGCTTTCTGGGTCCCAGGAATTTTAATCAACCGCACTGACAGGAAGGCGCTCTCTGGTCCACGTAGGTGAATCATTCCGTTTCTTCCCATACTCCCACTCCTGCTGAGATGGGGAGACATGTTGATCCTGCATTTTCTACAACATCCCAGAGTCCCTTCCAGAAAGACAGCGAGTGGCAGGTGAAGAGTGAAACATGGCGGCGAGACAGGAGATACAGAGAGCTATGCCTTTAAAATAGTTCTCCAATGGCGCTCGGTTATCTTTTCAGTCAAGTTCTCATGCGCTGCGTCCCTCCCCTCCTCTCCTGTTCTCCTCTCAGGTGTGAGCTATTGCCTGCCGCCTATTGGATTATCCAAAGAGCCAGAGAGAGAGAGAGAGAGAGAGGTAGAAAGAGAGATTCAGACAGAGAGAGATAGAGGCTGAGCAGCAATAGGCTGGTGATCAAAACGTCTGTTTCCATCTGCCTTGGTTTACACAGTATGGTTGAGGGAAATCAGGCGTCCGAATTTCTCCTTTTCTGTTTTTTTTTCCTTTTCATTACTATTTGATCTGCTTGCATGTGCAAAACCGCATCTAGCGATAAAGGCTGCATAAAAAAGCATTTTGAGTCTTTTCCAATTCAAATATGTTCGTCAGGCATGGAGAGGGAGCATAGTGAATACCCATGGAAGGAAAATAAAAAACAAATTCAGAATGATGGTTTTCCACTGCCAAGTGCTTTAACACAACTGTACAATGATCACAACATTGATTCATCATCATAATCAATCATAATTCATTTGGATGATGAAATCGGTGTTTTTAGGTTCGACCACCATGTCAGTGAAGATGTTAAGTAAACGAAGAAGCAATTAGGTGCTCGTCCAGCTGCACCTCTCAGTCTCACTGTCAGTTTCTGCTGGCAAAGCATAATCCTCCAGAACCCCCGGGATTAAATTTTCATACCATCTCTTTAAATATAGCCTTACATAAAAAGGCAGATGGAGACAGGCGCTGCCAAGACAGGACTAAGTGTGGTATCAGATTATGGACCAATGTGGTAACAGTTACATGCATATTAATAGGCCAGCCAAATACATTGTCTTTGATAAATGGTTTGTTAGCATTGTAAATAAATTGAGATGAAGAACAAAAGATTTTTCATGGAAATAAATTAATCATTTTGATTCACACTATGCACTCTCACACAAACATGAAGTGAGGTTGAAAGAAAATTAAATTGAAATTGTGGGAGATAACAGATGAATCAATTATCTATATCTATCTATCTATCTATCTATCTATCTATCTATCTATCTATCTATCTATCTATCTATCTATCTGTTTTGTACAACTACAGTCATCTACTTCTGTTAGTAAGATACTTTTATACAAATAAGTGGTTACTTGTCACATCACTAGAAACATGTGAAGGGAAGAAGGGATTTTGATTGTGAGATCATAGGCACAAACATCTTGAAGTACTGATTTATCATGTTAATGAGTAATGATAATGAAGCTATTATAATTACAGATGGTAATTAAATCTGCAAATTGATAAAAAATGCAGTCTTTGTAACTTGATAGTCTATATTTTGGAGACAAAATCTAAAAGTAAGTGAAAGTGATTAAATTATGTCCCTGAGTTGGTGTTATCTAATGGATTATATTATTAATTTGGAGTGGATTACATTTTGAGGGTTAGCTTCCTAACCTTGTCTAAGGCATAGCCACAACCAACACTTTCCTCTAACATCCAAGGAAGGTTTTCACATGAATGTTTACCTTATGTTTTATGTAATGTAGATACATCAGACCTTACACTTACTATGTAATTTGCCCAAAGCTCATACATGCATGTCTGTGCAATGAGTGTGCATCTCTGTTCACGGCACTTTCATGCCTGCCTGCACATATTGTGTGTGTGTGTGTGTGTGTGTGTGTGCCTGTACACACATGCAATGAAGTTTCATGAGTTTACATGTCACCTTTCATTGTGTCCCATTTGCAAACAATAATGAATTATTAATTGCATAGTACATCCTCGAGCGACACTGCAGGTATGCGTTCAGCAAAACTCCAGTAAGCTTTAGTTTGTGTCTCATTTCCTGGGTGTCCTGCCTTTGAATTCTAATCTAAATTTAATGTCACCGCTGTGGCAAAAGAGCTGAAACTACCTTGCTCATCAAAAATACATTTGATATTTCCAAATTCATCTCTTCACTTGCTGGTCATACTCTGTCGCTTGCTCTTTATGTAACGAAGATATTGGCATTAAAGCACGTCATTCACTGTGACAGACCACATTTTGAAAGTGACATTCTCAACCTTGAGCAGGTCTATCCCTAACAATTACAGTAACAGCTTAAAGAGAGGACTAGGATCTGATGGCCAGAAGAAGGAGAACCACTGGTGCCTCTTGTACCAGTGCCATTGTTGTTATCTACATTTGAACTTTGTAAGCATTATGGTTTTAGTATCACCAGTGAGTCAGAAAAATATGTACGTGAGTAGGCAAATTATTTTCAATAGCCTTCGGGGCATCTTCGGAAAAATAAATAGTTCTCGGTACAGCTAATAACCTAGCAATTATGACTCATATGTTCATTTCAGAATTAACCCATCTCACTTAAGCACCCCACTGTGTTGATAGCATTTTGTTTTGGAGTTGTAGTAGTTTTACTCTTTGTCTATAGCTCAAACAACTATAGGTCCTCGGTCTATACAGTTGTCAAAAGAGCTAGGCTTTGCTCACATCTATAAGTGGGGTAATGAAATAAGTAATAAAGTAAATGTAAGATTATAGTAGATTCCAAGATCTCCAAGGTTCCAAAGATAACATGTTTTTAGATGCACCTTTCTTGGGTTGTTCTTTGGTTGAAATTCCATGGTGTAGTGAATAAAAATGGTGTAGTGGGGTAAAAACAAATGCACCTCATGTCTCTTCTACCTTCTGGGGAGTGATGCACACGATGTCTGTGCTGTGTTAAAGGGAACGTTCACGCCAAAAATTATCACCGCCTAGTAAAGTAAAAGCGCACACCCAGTGAGGTGCAGACCAGCGGTGGGCCCAGATCCAGCAGTGAAAAATAAATTCAGTCGCACACTCTTCTCTTTTGCTTTTGTGCTTATTTATTTACATATCCGCCAAACGTTTCCGGCTATCTCAGATCAGCCTGATGAAGGCGAGATAGCGCGAAACGTTTGGTGGATAAGTAAATAAATAAGCACAAAAGCAAAAAAGGAAGAGTGTGTGACTGGATTTTTTTCTGCATTATCTACTCACCCCCATATCAGTCAAAACTCCATTGAAGTTTGTACAACCTCCTCTACTGGAAGTGCAGGGTGTCTGTGACAGAGTGCGCTCCAGCACAGACACCTTGCACCTCCAACAGAGGAGCTTAGATGCGGTGTGCATAGCACAGCGAGCGAGCCAAGCCTTCTGGCACAGCGCACAATGGGCCGTTTGGACTCGCAGTGCAATCGCTTGGCTACAAAACACTTGGATTATGCTGCATGGGTTGTTTAGAGAAATCTGATGGTCACTTTATGCCTTTTTTGGAACTGGTATGAGAGAAGGCTGAGATGGAACTGCGGGAGCTAACTCTCTGTGTGTTGGTGGTCCTCCGAACTTCAGTTGAGTTTCGACTGGCATGTGGGTGAGTGGATAATGACAGAATTTTTCATTTTGGAGGTGGGCTGTTCCTTTAAGGTTTGATGTGGGGAATGTCTTTCTTTGAGTAGGCGTATCACATTGATCACTAACCGAAACTCTATCCAGTCCATCTAATGATGATCCAAAAGCTTTACGAATGGACTCAGTACTCTTAGTCAGTAACCAATAAGACAGGCTTCTTTGAACTTCTGAGCCCACTCTGGGATGAAAAACTTTAAAAACTAAGCATATCTTCCATCTTCCAGTCAAGAACCTCTGCAACTGCTCACCCAGAGCTGGAAATAAGAATGTGTTCCTTGTCAACTTGCTTGTTTACAGTAAATATAATGCAAAAGTATGTATACAATTGATGTATACATGTCACAGCTTGGCGCTTTAAGGCCACCACCTTTGGGATAGGAGTGAAGGACAGGCTAGCACAGCTAGAGTGTCTGTGACAAATGTCCCGACAAGTGCCCATCACCGGGTTGTCATGGTGACCAAGGCCATGTACTCTTTAACCCTGCTTACAGGCAGTGACTGTCACCTTTAACCAACTGTCCCTCAGGTCAACGACTATTTGTCTGTCATGTCAAGGACAGAAGGTCTCTCAAGGCTTGTTGTCATCTTCATGATCATGGAAGACATACAGTATGTATGTGCGTGTGCGTGTGTGTGTGTGTGTGTGTGTGTGTGTGTGTGTGTGTGTGTGTGTGTGTGAGAGAGACATTTAACAAACAGAGCTCACAAGATTATGCCACATGTGGCTACTGTAGGTTTATACATAGTGACCATGTTCTGTGATCTCCATACATGTTTGCACTGCCCGCGCAACTCTATTAAGCACCAGCTGTTTGACCTATACCATGTGTCACTGTTCATACAAGTTCAGCAATGCAAAAAAGTGAAGGGACCTCTGCACAGCTTGGGCTTCTATAGGTGCTGGCAAAATAGAGGAGAAGCATATTCCATAGGAGATTAAGTTTGCTGCACATGAAAACCTCATTGTATGAGTTGATAGTGTGGTATGAGTTTCTAGTTTGCAGCAAGCCTAACACATATTCCGTGTTTGACAGCATTAAATTGTTGTTTTCTGAAAAGTACATCAACCAGAAATGCCAGCTTAGTGCATCACCGCACCCAAGAGAAAACAAAAATGTACTATGGCAGCTCTAAATTTACTATTTAATCAATGTATTGGAAACACTGGAAGGATTGCAGTTATTAACCATTGCTCCATTATCCTTAATCTCAAAAGCCCATTCCTGCTGCAGTAGTTAACTAGAAGGGCACTTGGAAGGTTCGTGCTATTATTGCTTGTTCGTGAGTCAGATCCGGATCCGCTACAAAATGTAATGGGTTCTTCCTTGGCCCGTGCTACACCCTTCCACGGAGTTTCATGAAAATCGGGCCAGTAGTTTTTCCGTAATCCTGCTAACAGACAAACAAACAAACAAACGGCACCGAAAACATAACCTCCTTGGCGGAGGTAATAATTTGAAGTGTACCGGTATGTTCAATTGCTTCAGAAAAATTATGCCAGGTTCCAGTCATTTACAATCCGTTGTGACAGATGGCATTGTCAGGGCCAATGCGGTGTCCATACTTACTGCACTGTGCATTTCTCTGAATATGGTTCTGTCCAAAAGGCAGTGGTGCATGATGGGTAAGCAATCAGCCCACTCTCTGAGGACTCTCCCTTTACGTAGTAAGGCCTTCTTTGATGTGTGCTGCAGTAAACACAGGCAGTTCTCTCCAAACCACAGTCTCCTGGGGGATGAGGCTCAGCACAAGAACACTAATGAGCACATTAGAAGGTAGCCATAGATGGAAAGTGCTACAGTTGTAAATGGAATTGTCTTCTGTGTTGTCTGTATCAGGGATATGCGTTTGTGTATACAGGATGTGTGTGTGTGTGTGTGTGTGTGTGTGTGTGTGTGTGTGTGTGTGTGTGTGTGTGTGTGTGTGAATATGGTGTGCATGCAGAGTATGTATGGTTTACGGAAGCCTCTATAGCATAATAACATAAAAGCTTTTCCATGGAAAGCTTTTTTCAAGGTCATGACAGCATAATGTCAGATTTTAAAATTGGATTTGAATTAAGGCTGTACAATTTCAATGTAACCAGCTTTCAGCGGTACTATAATTACAATGGAAAGTAATCATTGGAGCTGAGAAGTGAGAGTGAAATTGTGAAACTGAGGCGACATTATGTTGTCACTGACTTAGAGTAGCAAACCATTACAAATGTTGTATTTAAATGGAGGATTCACGTATGCCATTTGAAATAATCACGGTGCACAGAGGGGTGGTGCATATAATAATCAGTATACCTGCCTAAAAAACAATGCTACCAAACGAATTTTCATGCTGTTCATTTACAGGTACATTACAGCTGTTTCAAGGAATTATATCTTGAGCAATACATGAATATTTAACGACAGCTGACACAAAGCCTAAATCGGAATTCATGAATCTGCTGTCATGAAGCTATTGTTCAAATGTTATGAATGTGTTATATAGTGAAATCCATGTTAGGTGTTACCAAATTATCAATGTCTGGTGTATTTTCCTGTTGTTCAGACAGCAGTAGGCGATGATGGAGAATGCCTTGATGGCTATGACAAAGACATCTTAGACACATGCTGCACTGAGCTACATCATCATGTCTGACCATGTGCCCCACTTTCCCTCCATTTTGATTGGCTGGAACTGTATGCATTTGTAGAGAAGCTCTTGTTACGCTGTTTGCAGTGCAGTCTGTGCTTTTATCTTACAAACTAAAGATGATGGGGCTATAGCGAGAGGGAATACCATGTAGCACTATTGTGATTAAGTGTCAGATAATCTATAACATTAACAAGTCCTGTGGGTGTTTCAAGGACACTGAACACCCAAAAATGACCAATTATTTAGAATACTCCCAGCCTCTCCTTGGTTCAAAAACTTCTCTCATGGGATTCTTCTAATGTCACAGAGCCATTTTTAACTTTATGTTGCGTTTTTGGTTCTGAAAAAATCTGAAGGGCTCCCTATCTAATAATATATTCCCATCAGATATGAAATCGAAATAAATTTCTGTTTGAAATGCCCATCTCGCGTCTTTATTTTATCTGTAGGACCTTCTGAAGATATTGATTGGAAGAGATTCAATAGTAGTGCCTAGCCTAGTAGTACTAGCCTCAGTACTATTCCTCTCAGATAGCTCTGATCTCCCAAGCATCGTCTGTGATCCCCAGCCAGTAGATTCCTTGAAAGTTACCAAGGGAATTAGCAATGTGGATTGCCTTTGTGCGAGGGGGAAAGAGAGACGTGAAAATGATTTCAAAGAGTCCAGGATGAATCACACTCCCGCTGCATGCTGTCATTTATTAACGCATTTTCCACCATGGTTTTTGCAGTTACCTAATCGCCTGAGTCTGAGTTTCATAGAGTTTGCCTAGAGGCTTACACTGTGAGGTTTTTGTAAAAGGCTTCGTTAAAAGTGTTGATTCATCAACTTACTGGCAACTTGTATGTTTGTCATCATTAGTCATGACATGACATCCTAATAATAACTGAAAACAAGAGAAACACCATTTGTTAACTGTTGTCTCAATAATGAAGAGAAAGTATGATATGGCTGTTTTTTTAGGCTTGATATCAAACAAGTGCATTTTGGCAAAATGTTGTCTGTTTTAAATGAAACATCTGCCTTTACTGCTTCGATCTGCGGTTTACACTAATCTGTGCGAGGTCAGTCTCTTGTCAATTAAAAAATTTAAACACACAAGATCTCACATCATAACAAACAACAGATTTTTATCTAATACATGCAGCTAAATGAATGACTTACTTTATTAATTTCTAAAGTCTGACAGGAACATATTTCAAGAAAATCTAGCATATCGACAGTGTGCTGTTTGATAGGCGCTCATTCAGAAATGCCTGAATGTTATGTTTGTTATGGCACAGTTATTTTACCATTTTTTGCCAGTCACAATGATGAAAAGGGAACCTATAGGAAATTAACAGATTGCATTGCTGAAGGCCAAATGTGTCTGGAGATGACTTGTCCCTGGATGTGGCCAATAGAGTTTGCGAAAGAGTGGAGGTAATCCTTTAGGACTTAGGAGGATTTTTTGCAGATTTCTGAGAGATAATCAATATATGTTTCTTTGTAGACCCTTACACCCCAGTGAAGGCGAGCAGAGCCTCTTGTCTGCAGAATGAAAGATGAGAGGCCAACCACTTCTGATTAGATCTTGGTTAAGGAAATGGGGAGCTAGCTGATAAAATACTGCTTTTACTTTCCCACTTTTAATGAGTGATATTAAAATGATTCATCGATACAGGTGTAGTGCAATATTGAAAACCACAGGACATTTCAAAGATTGGCCGTTCTAGAAATCATTTGAACATCAGTGCATATGTTTAATTTACAGTTAGTCTGACATGTTAGCTGTGTTGAAGCCTCCCACTGGCTCTGAAACTGGCACATTCACCATCTATCTATCTAAAAAAGAGAACCAATAGGCAAAAGGTGCTAGTATGAAGTAACTTTGACTTACTGGGGAGCTGTGTGGGGTCTTGACAAATCTTGATGGATACACCATGTTCACATTTAAGCTCCACTTCAAAATAATTCTTAATTATTTACATGGATATAGCTGCTTGATAGGCAGGCTTGAATTCAGATTCCAACACTCCAGATGGATCCAGATGGATTCTATGGTTCAGTGTTTACCCCTCAGCTCTATTTACAACATGTGAACAATTAAATAATGTAACCACTTTCCATACAGAAAAGAATACAGTACCAATAGATCTGCAAAAGCTTTGTACACTGAATTGTTCTGCACTAAAATTAGATAAGGTGACAAGTCTGTTGTGATTTCATAGGAATATAGCCTTAGTTTTTGAAACATTTGAGTACGGAGAAGATTACCTTTGATGCAGATGTACAAAAAGGGCCTGTGGTGTTTGGATGACCTTGGCTCTGCTCCTGTAAATATATCAATGTTGAAGCTTACAGAGCAAAATCAATTTCCTCTTTTGCCTGAAAAGCTCTGACCTGTGCGCTTGAACCTGACCACTGATCTAACAAGGGGGTGTTGTCTTTGTATATCCAAAGTCTTAGTTTTCAGATGTGGTCAATGCTGGTGAAGAAAAGCTAGGAGAGACTGAAAACATGATGACAATTATTGCCGGGGACATGTATACCACAGAGGGTTGTTGTGTTCTATTTTCTATTCTTAAAGTTGCATCTTGGAATAGATAACCTTTTGAACATTACACACTGGGAATTTGTGGAATTAATAATACACGATGTAATCCAGTGCCTTTTAAAGCCTAGAGAGTGAAAGAGTCAGTTTGGGTTGCAGGCCTACTTTCATATGCAACAGACTCTTGGGGTCAATAAATAACGACTGATTTTAAGAAGCAGGAAACAGAATAGTGAGCAAAAAGCACAACATGCACCACTGTCAGCATATCTTATTTTACTTTTAAATGCATCATTTTACCATAAGAGAGGTTGCACTGAATTTAAATTATAAATGGTTTAAATGGTATCTTCCAAAGTTTTTGCCCTAACAGACTGATGGTCGGCCCCAGGCGCGCCACATATCTCTTTTTGTGTTCCTGCTGATCTCTCATCATCTCTTGGGTCTCACATCAGGAGCCCCAGATTTATCGATCAATGGCCATAAACAAAACATTGGATTGAACTGGACACCGGGGCGCAACAAACGGATTACCAAGTTATTATTCTGCTACACACGACTGGTCACGAGAACCTGCAGTTGAGAAAGGCCATTGGCCAACAGAAGTGCGGAACACAAAGCACACAAAGCCTATTCTGA